>NW_007251282.1:55829-62806 GCF_000164805.1 Carlito syrichta
GCGCTACCACGCCCGGCTGATTTTTTGATTTATTGCAGAGATGAGGTCTCGCTGCCCAGGCGGGTCTCGAAACCGCAGGCTCAGGCAATCCACTCACCTCAGCCTCCCAAGGCACGGGATTACAGGCTGAGCCACCGAGCCTGGCTGAAGTCTGGGCTTTAAATGTACATACCACCCTTAGCTGTACAGATTGTACCCAATAGGTGATTTTTCATCCCTTCCCCGCTCCCCACCCTCCCTGAGTCTCCAATGTTCATTATATAATTCTCTCCATCTTCACAGATCCTTAGTTTAGCTTCCATTTATAAGTGAGAACATGTGGTATTTGGTTTTCTGTTCCTGGGTCACTTCACTTAGGATGAAGCTCTCGAATTCCATCCTAGTTGCTGCAAAAGACATTATTTGATTCTTTTTTATGGTTGAATAGTATTCTATGGTGTGTGTGGTGTGTGTGTGTGTGTGTGTGTGTATACACATATACATACCACATTTTCTTTATCCAGTGATCCATTGATGGGCATTTAGGTTGATTCCATATCTTTGCAATTGTGAATTGTGCTGCAATAAACATACGAGTGCAAGTATCTTTTTTGTCTAACAAACTCTCTTCTCTTCCTCTGTGTAGATACAAAGGGGTTGCTGGATTGGATAGCAGAATGACTTAGTTCTTTGAAAAATCTCCATACCAATTTTCACAGAGATTATACTAATCTACACTCCCACCAACAGTGTATAAGTGTTCCCTTTTCACCACATCTCTGCCAACATATATTGTTTTTTTTTGAGTTGGAGTCTTACCGTGTCGCCCAGACTGGAGTGAAATGGCACATTCCCAGCCACCACAGCCACGCCCTGCTGGGCTCTGGCGATCCTTCAGCCTCAGCCTTCAAGTAGCCAGAACTACAGGTACGCACTACCATGCCTGGCTAATTTTTGATTTATTGTAGAGATGATGTCTCACCAAGTTGCCCAGGTAGGTCTTGTACCTGTGGGCTCAGCAATCCACTCTCCTGGACCTCCCAAAGTGCTGGGATTACAGGCTGAGCCATCGAGCCCGGCCAGTTTTGATTTTTTTAATAATGGCCATTCTGACTAGCATAAACTGGTATCTTGTGGTTTTTAATTTGCATTTCCCTGATGATGAATGAAGCTGAGTATTTTTTCATATGTTTGTTAGTCATTTGTATATCTTCTTTTGAGAGATGTCTGTTTGTGTCATTTACCCATTTTTCTATAGGGTTATTTGCTTTTTTTTCCATGCTGATTTCTTTGAGTTCTTTGTAGATTCTGGACATTAGTCCTTTGTTGGGTGTGTAGTTTGTCAATATCTTCTCCCATTCTGTAGGTTGCCTGTTTGTTGATTATTTCTTTTGCTATACAGCAGTCTTTTAGTTTAGTTAAGTCCCACTTATTTGCTATTGTTTTTGTTGTATTTGCCTTTGGGGTATACATTCTTTGCCTAGGCCAATGTCCAGAATAATTTTTCCTAGGTTTTCCTCTAGGATTTTTATGGTTTTCAGTCTGACATTTAAGTCTTTTTTAAATTTTTTTTGAGTTGGAGTCTCACTCTGTCACCCAAACTGGAGGCTCACGGCCACCGCAGCCTCGCCTGCTAGGCTCCGGCAATCCTTCCGCCTCAGCCTTCCAAGTAGCTGGAACTACAGGTGTGTGCTACCACGCCCGGCTGATTTTTGATTTATTGTAGAGATGAGGTCTCACCAAGTTGCCCAGGCGGGTCTCGAACCCGCGGGCTCAGGCAATCCACTCACCTTAGCCTCCCAAAGTCGCAGGATTACAGGCTGAGCCACCGAGCTCGGCTGACATTTAAGTCTTTAACCCATTTTGAGTAAATTTTTTTATATGGTGACAGATAGGGATCAAGTTTTCATTTTTCTGTATGTAGCTATCCAAATTTCCTAGCATCATTCGTTGAATGGGGTGTCTTTTCCCCAGCGAATGTTTTGGTCTGCTTTATCAAAGATCAGTTGGTTGCAGGTATTTGGGTTATTTTTGGATTCTCTATTCTGTTTCATTGGTCCATGTGTCTGCTCTTGTACCTACCTGTAACATGCTATTTTGTTACTATAGCCTTGTAGTATAATTTGAAGTCGGGTAATGGGTTGCCTCCAGAATTGTTTTTTGTTTTGTTTTGTTTTTTGAGTCGAAGTCTCACTCTGTCACCCAGACAGTCTAATTTTAATTAATTCCAAAAACATTTGTTGAGTGCATATTGTGCTAGACCAGGGGTCCTCAAACTACGGCCCGCGGGCCACATGCGGCCCACTGAGGACATTTATCCGGCCCGCCAGGTGTTTTTGCCACCTTAACTTGTTACGACTAGCAGTGACAAATATGGAACCGGACATTGACCATCTCATTAGCCAACAGCAGGCCCATAGTTCCCACTGAAATAGTGGTAAGTTTGTTGATTTAACTTTACTTGTTCTTCATTTTAAATATTGTATTTGTTCCCGTTTTGTTTTTTCACTTCAAAATAAGATATGTGCAGTGTGCATAGGAATTTGTTCATAGTTTTTTTTTTAAACTATAGTCTGCCTCTCCAACGGTCTGAGGGACAGTGAACTGGCCCTGTTTTAAAAGTTTGAGGACCCCTGTGCTAGACATTATAGCAAGGGGCTTCTAAAGTAAATCTCCAACAATAAAAAGCAAAGTAAATTACCAAATAAACCCTACTCCCAAATTTTTTTTTTTTTTTTGAGTTGGAGTCTCACTCTGTCGCCCAGACTGGAATGCAGTGGCTGCTCCCGGCCACCGCAGCCTCGACCTGCTGGGCTCCGGCAATCCATCTGCCTCAGCCTTCCAAGTAGCTGGAACTACAGGTGCGCGCTACCACACCCGACTAATTTTTTGATTTATTGTAGCGATGAGTTCTCACCAAGTTGCCCAGGCGGGTCTTGAACCCGCGGGCTTAGGCAATCCACTCACCTCAGCCTCCCAAGGCGCGGGATTACAGGCTGAGTCACCGAGCCCGGCTCCTACTCCCAAATTTTCCTTCTGTTGTTTGATTTTGGATCTTTGCAGCACTATGGAAATACGTCTGACTCCTTTCATTTGACACTAGCTTTTGTAGTTTCCACAGGATCAGTCTTTGTGTATTTTATTGAAAGTATTGTTTTATCTCTGAAGTATCTGAGATGTTCTCATTCCCTTAGAGGCTATATGCAATTAATCATATTCTGCATTCTATTTTTCAGGTGTTCCTTCTGAGATCTTTAGGGAAACAGACATTATATCATTAGGATTTGATCAGGGAAGCAGACCATGAGTATTATAAAATAACGAATTTATTTTAGGGAGTAGGTCTTACGCAGTCATGGAGTTAGGTAATCAGTTTGTTTGTTGCTTCTGCATCTGCTGCTGGGACTGAAGTCAGCAAGGCCATCAGTTGAAAAGGGAAAATAGATGTGATGTCAGAAAGACAGAGGCAAAGTAGAATTCATGAGGACGTTCTGGAACTGTATGTGTTTTTCTCTAACTCCCTCTACTCTAGATAATGTAGTTGATTTCCAGGATAACCTGGTACTCAGCAAAGAGATGAGAAGATAAAGGAGGAGATTCAGTGGGAGATGGCTCCTGCCCCAAAGCAGCAAAATGAACCAATAGATGACTGACAACATACAAGCTACATAACTGCATATGCCCTACACTGACCTTCAAAGCATAAAAATGCCTACTATTTTACTTGTACCTTCAAACATGTAAATTTCTCCTGTGGATAATTCTAACCAAGATATACACAGCAAAGGAAATTATGGGAAATGTAGTTCCAGCTTAGCTACATTGACACAATACAAAGTCAACATCCATAAACATTTGGACATCCCCAGGTCAAATTTCTCCCTCCCTTATTCATCAATCTTTTTTTGGGTATTCACTTACAAGTTCCCTGCTATTGTACTTGTTTCTATTGTCAGGCTAGAAAAAAACAACAGAAAAATCATCTTCAAAATTCTTATAGAGAAAAGTTTAAAACTTTATTGTAAGATATAAGATAAAACTAACTAAATTAAAAAAATACCATGTTCATGGATGGGAAACCTCAAGATTAAAAGTTAATAAAAGGCCTTTGCTTTGGCAAATTCTGTTGTCTCTACGTGGCTCTTTGAGCTGTGGCCGTCATGTTTTCTGAGCCTGGGCCCCTCCCTTACCTTGGGGAGGGGAGGTGAATCTTCTCTTTCTCTCCAATTTGCTTTCTACATAAACTTTGCTTGAAAATGTAAAAAAAAAAAGTGGAAGTGGATCATCACAAAGGCCTTCGGCCTTGTCTTCATGTTGAGTAGGCTGAGAAGGAGGAGAGGCAGAAGAGCAGGGATTGGTCCTGCTAACTCAGGGGTGACAGAGGACAGAGAAGGAAGGGGTGGAGAAGGTAGAAGGAGAGGCAGGAAAGACAGGCACACTGGGTGCAACTTTATGGAAAGATCCCATAATTTTTGTCTGATTTTTTCCCCCATTTTTCTAAAATTCTTCTAGGTGATACCAATCCTTCCATCAGGTGCTTTAGTTTCATTACTTGCATCATAGATGCCATAAAAGACTTAAATGTCGTAAAGTATCCATGTCATAAAAGAAGTCAAAAGCAGTCTTGTCAGCTTCATGTCCTGGAAGGGGGAAAAAAGCAGTCTTGAGTAATCTAAGTCCTTCTGCCAGTTTGTTTTTTGGCTCTGCTTCCTCTACCTCTTCCTCCTCATTGTCTGGCGCTGGTTCAGAAGCACTCATTTCCATCAAGTCATCTTCTGTTAATTCCTATGGTGTGGTGTTCATTCGCTTTTAATTTCTCCAAGATTGTGATCTTGAAAACCTTCACCTCCACTTTTTTTTTTGGCCATAATCCACAATCTCTTTCATGATGCCCTTAAAAAAAACCCACTTTATTATAAAGATGTGCAGTATTTTATTATAAAGTCAGGATTAGGTACCTAAGTAGTCTCTGTGCAGGTGAAGTTTGGGCCTCCAACTGGTCCTCACTTTCCCTGGCTTAGAATCAGGTACTCTTAGTGATGTTATGTGCCCCCCACCTCCCTTTCCTGGCAGTATCCTGCTTCTACCCATTCCTCTCTTGTAGTATGTGGACATGATAAATGTTCAGGACCCACTTAAAAGTGAGATCATGTAGTATTCATGATCTTCTTGATTGGCTCTGTCATAAATCCTTTGATGTCATGCACAACATTTGAACAGTTTTCTCCCAAAGGAATTTATTGTTTTGAGTTTGATGGCTTTCACAGCTTTTTCTATGACAGCAGTGGCATCTTCAGTGGTGTAATTCTTCTATATTTTCATGATGTTCTCTCTATTGAGATTCTCCTCCATAGTATTAAAATTCTTTCCATAGAGTACCATGGATAATGAGCTTTCAAGGTTTTTAGGATCAAGAGCTGAATTAGAGATGGTATTTTGGGGGACAAGTAGACCACTTCGACACTGAACTCATGGGGGTCCGAGTGTCCAGTAGCACTGTCCAATATCAAAATAACTATTTATTTTTTATTTTTGGAGTCTCACTTTGTCACCCAGGCTGGACATGCCACAGACACCCAGGCAGTGGCATGCCACAGACACCACAGCCTCGATCTGCTGGGCTCAGGCGATCCTTCTGCCTCAGCCTTCCAAGAAGCTGGAACTACAGGTGTGCGCCACCATTCCTGGCTAATTTTTTTATTTATTGTAGAGACAAGGTCTCACCAAGTTACTCAGGCTGGTCTCAAGCTCCTGGGCTCAGACAATCCTCTTGCTTCTGCCTCCCAAAGTGCTGGGATTGCAGGTGTGAGTCACTGGGCCTGGCCCAAAATAATTTTAAAAGGCAGTATCAGCCTGGACAACATAGTGAGGCCCCATCTCTACATAAAAATAAAAAATTTAGCTGGACACAGTGGCTTGCATCTGTAATCCCAGCTACTCGGGTGGTTGAGGTGGGAGGATTGCTTGAGGTCAGGATTTTGAGGTTACACTGAGCTACGATTGCACCACTGCACTTCAGCCTGAGTGACAGAGTGAGATCCTGTCTCTAAAAGGCAGTCTCTCACTGACAAGGTAACAAAGGGACAAAGCATGATGGAACCAATCCAGAAAAAGAGTTTTCATAGTTCAGGGCTTCTTATTGTACAACCAAAAGACTAACAGCTGGTGTTGTTATCTTTTCCTTTCAAGGCTCAGGATTTAGCAGCTTTATAGATAGGGTGGTCCTGATCATATACCTGACTGCATTTGCACAGAAGAGTAGTTAGCCTATCCCTTCCTGTCTTCTGCTTCTCTTCCTAACTAATGTCTTTTGTGACCTCTTTTTTCCAGAATAGGCTACTTTTATTTGCATTAAATAGTTGTTCCTTTATCCTCAATGATCTTGTTAATGTATGGGAACTTATCTACTGTCTCTAGGTCAGCAGGAGCTATTTCTCCTGTTATCTTGATATTTTAAAAGTGGAACTTCTTTCTAGAATTATCAAACCATCCTTTGCTGGCACTAAATTTGCCAGCTTTAGATCCTTTTGCTTTGTCAAATAATGACTTCACTTTGTCTCAAATCATGTTAGAGTCTATAGGTATGCCTTTTTTTTTTTTTTTTTTTTTTTTTTTTGAGTCAGAGCCTCACTCTGTCACCCAGGCTGGAGTGCAATGGAATGATCATGGCCCACCACAGCCTCTACCCACTGGGTTTAGTCAATCCTTTCACCTCAGCCTTCCAAGTAGCTGGGATTATAGGCATGTGCCACCATACCTGGATGAATTTTTTGATTTTGTAGAGACAAGGCCTTACCATGCTCATAAGGCTGGTCTTGAACTCCTGGGCGCAAGCAGTTCTCTTGCCTCGGCCTCCCAAAGTGCTGAGATTACAGGCATAAGCCAATGTGACTGGTCATCACATTTTGAATTTTTGATGTCACAAATTGCATTTTTTTTTTTTTTTGAGTTGGAGTCTCACTCTGTTGCCCAGGCTGGAGTGCAGTGGCTGCTCCCGG
>NW_007251282.1:62826-73856 GCF_000164805.1 Carlito syrichta
ATCCTTCCGCCTCAGCCTTCCAAGTAGCTGGAACTACAGGCGCACGCTACCATGCCTGGCCTAATTTTGATTTATTGTAGAGATGAAGTCTCGCCAAGTTGCCCAGGTGGGCCTTGAACCTGTGGGCTCAGGCAATCCACTCACCTCAGCATCCCAAAGGCACGGGATTACAGGCTGAGCCACTGAGCCCGGCTTTATTTTTTATTTATTTATTTTTGAGTTGGAGTCTCACTCTGTTGGCCAGACTGGAGTGCAGTGGCCGCTCCCGGTGACCGCAGCCTCGACCTGCTGGGCTCTGGTGATCCTTCTCCCTCAGCCTTCCAAGTAGCTGGAACTACAGACATGCACTACCATGCCTGGCTAATTTTTTTGATTTATTGTAGAGATGAGGTCTCGCCTGCCCAGGCAGGTCTCGAACCCACGGACTCAGGCAATCCACTCACCTCAGCCTTCCAAAGGCGTGGGATTACAGACTGAGCCACCGAGCCCGGCTACTAACTCTATTTTTGGCTGTGTCAAAGAAACTATTAAGCCCATCCAAAAATTTTTAAGTTTTTATTATTATTATTATTATTATTACTATTATTATTTGAGTTGGAGTCTCACTCTGTCACCCAGACTGGAGTGCAGTGGCCGCTCCCAGCCACCGCAGCCTCGACCTGCTGGGCTCTGGCGATCCTTCCACCTCAGCCTTCCAAGTACCTGGAACTATAGGCGTGCACTACCACGCCCAGCTCATTTTGATTTTATTGTAGAGATGAGGTCTCGCCAACTTGCCCAGGTGGGTCTCGAACCCGCGGGCTCAGGCAATCCACTCACCTCAGCTTCCCAAAGGCGCAGGATTACAGGCTGAGCCACCGAGCCCGGCTAATTTTTATTTTTTTAAGAAGTTCCTTTCCTCCAAAAATATTGTCCTTTATTCATATTGTTAAGCTTCTCTTCTATTTCTAGAAATATATTAAAGATATTCTTTCTTTCTGTTTTGTGTTTGTTACTTCCAGCATCTTATGTCTTTTCAGTTCTGATTTTGCTGTCATTCTTGCCGGCTCTTGCTTACGGTGTTTTGTTTTCTGGTTGTTCTGTGATTAATTTTTGGTTTGTTGTTTTACTATGAAGTAGATTAAAAAAAAAACCCCAACAACAAAACATTTTCTTTTTTACAAAGGCAGATTTATTAAAGGAAAGATATGTTGTGAAGGGCACAATGGGCAGGACAACAGCAAGAAGGTCTGGTATCTGCTGCCCAAAACATTTTCTTTGGAAATTCACTCAGGCCTGGGATATAGATGAATTACTCCAAAGAGATTTGCTTCTTTTGAGCACCTGAAGGCAATATTGTATGAGGACTACTTTAAACTTAACTCTTGGATGATGATGATTATTTTAGGATCCAGGTTATATGTTTGGGCTGCAAATCTGCATTATGGCTGGACTGTGGTTGTATATTCTTGGAGGAGATAATTTTCCCTTCTCAACTCAGCACCAAGTTTGAAGATGACTAATTTTTATTTTAGTTCCCTGGTAGTAATAGCTGTAGTGGAGAAATGGATTTCTAATATTTATTTATTTATTAACTTCTTCAGGTAGAATCTCACTCTGTTGCCCAAGCTGTAGTACAGTGGCATGCTCATGGCCACCGCAGCCTTGACCTGTTGAGTTCAGGCGATCCTTCTGCTTCAGCCGTCCAAGTAGCTGGAACGACAGGCACGTACCACCATGCCCAGCTAATTTATTTATTTATTGTAGAGACAAGATTTCATTAAGTTGCCTAGGCTGGTCTCAAACCGTTGAGCTCAGGCAATCCTCCATCCTCCACTTCCCAAAGTGCTGGGATTACAGGAGTGAGCCACTGTGCATGGCTGAGAAATGGATGATTTTTAATTTGCCTCCAGATAAAAAGTGTAACTCTTTGGGGACTTAATTTTAATGGATGGAACAAGGAATCTCCTTTTAGATTCCCTATTTTAGAGCCAGGCTCGGTGGCTCAGCCTGTAATCCCACACCTTTGGGAGGCTGAGACCTCATCTCTGCAATAAATCAAAAAAATTAGCCGGGTGTGGTAGCGTGCGCCTGTAGTTCCAGCTACTTGGAAGGATCGCCAGAGCCCAGCAGGTTGAGGCTGCGGTGGCTGGGAGTGGCCACTGTACTCCAGTCTGGGCGACAGTGAGACTCCAACTAAAAAAAACAATTAAAAAAAAAAAGGATTCCCTATTTTAGGTGGGCCTGGGCTTTGATTTCCAACTCACGTGCTGTATAGTGCTATCAAAACTGAACCTAAGCTCTTCCAGTGTTGATGGATATCCTCCGTATTTCACTTTATTCCCACTTTATTATATTTCATTATTTGAAACATATATTTTCCCTTTGAATTCAGTATGCATCCTCAACTGTTGACATCCTACAATCACTGTCAGCCACTCAGGCATAACACAGATGTTACTATTTATGCATGTATGAATATAAAAAGTGCAGCATCAAAAATTGCAGAATGAATATCAGTGACTTGGAAAATATCTTGAGGCTAATAGTGGAGTATTCTTTTAATCCATAGGAATCAAAAGTTAGTGGAAAGGAGCTGGGCTCGGTGGCTCAGTCTGTTATCCCACGTCTTTGGGAGGCTGAGGTGAGTGGATTGCCTGAGCCTGCGGGTTTGAGACCCGCCTGGGCAACTTGGCAAGACCTCATCTCTACAATAAATCAAAAAATTAGCCGGGCGTAGCACTCGGCTGTAGTTCCAGCTACTTGGAAGGCTGAGGCGGAAGGATCACCGAAGCCCAGCAGGTTGAGGCTGTGGTGGCCGTGAGCATGCCCCTGCACTCCAGCCTGAGTAACAGAGTAATACTCCAACTCAAAAAAAAAAAAAAAAAAAAAAAAAAAAAAATCACAGCAGAAATAAATGAGACAAAATAATAAAAGATCAATGAAACAAAAAGTTGGTTTTGAAAAGACAAGCAAAATAAAACAAACAATAACAACAAAAAAAGAAAAAGATAAGCAAAATAAAAAACCTTTAGCTTGACTAAGAAAGAAAGAAAGAGAAAATCCAAATTAAATCAGAGATTAAAAAGAAAATATTCCAGCCAGGCTTGGTGGCTCAGCCTGTATTCCCATGCCTTTGGGAGGCTGAGGTGAGTGGATTGCCTGAGCCCACAGGTTTGAGACCCGCCTGGGCAACTTGGCGAGACCTGATCGCTACAATAAATCAAAAAATTAGCCAGGCATGGTAGCATGCACCTGTAGTTCCAGCTACTTGGAAGGCTGAGGCGGAAGGATTGCTGGAGCCCAGCAAGTCGAGGCTGCGGTGGCCGGGAGCGGCCACTGCACTCCAGTCTGGGTGATGGAGTGAGACTCCAACTCAAAAAAAAGAAAAGAAAATATTCCAAGTACCACAGAAATACTAACGATCATTAGAGATTACTATGAACAACTATATGTTAACAAATTAGAAAACTTAGAAGAAATAGATAAATTTCTGGACACATACAACCTACCAAGATTGGAACATGAAGAAATAGAAACCTAAACAGACCAATAATGAATTAAGAGATTGAAGCAGTAATAAAAACGTGTTACATCAAAGAAAAGCCCAGGGTCTGAGTGATTCACTGCTGCATTCTTCCAAATATTTAAAGGACTAATATTAGTTCTACAGAACAGGAGGAGGGAATACTTAGAAACTCATTCTATAAGGACAACATTACCGTAATACTAAAACCAGCCAAGAGTACACACACAACAAAGAAAACTACAGGCCAACATCTCTGATGGAACATAGATGCAAAAATCGTCAAGAAAATACTAGCAAGTTGAGGTCAACAACACATTATAAAGACTGTTCTCTATGATCAAGTGGGGTTTATCTCAAGTATGAAGAATTGTTCAACATATGTAAATCAATCATGATGCATCATATCAACAGAATCAAAACAAAAACCAAATTATCATTTCAATAGATACTGAAGAACCCATTCAATATATTCAACATCCCTTCATGATAAAGACACTCAACAATTTGGGTATGAAGGAACATATGTCAACATGATAAATGCCATATATGACAAACCCACAGCTAACATACTTAACAGGGAAAAATTGAAAGGCTTTCCACTAAGATCTGGAACAAGACTAGGATGTAGTATATTTATAGTTATATGTATACATGGGCTAGTAAATACACTTAAATTTCCTTGCTCTGTTTGCTAAATCTAGAAGCAGTGACATCCCAATAGCAGTGAGCACACCTATACCCAAATTTTGGTTTCTACCTATCATTCTCCAACAAAAGGAATGAGAGTTCTGTAAAAATATGACTGACTCTAGGGTTGGGGAAGGGAAAACACCAATGTGCCTGGAGTATCTTTTAGTGCTAAAAAGTAAGGAATACTCAAAAGACAAAATGATGGGGGCATATCAAAGGTACACAGGAATCAACTGAAAGAGCTCCCAACGACCAAAGCTGGAACAATTTGAGCAGCAAAATTGAATTATTGACCAAAGCGTACCATAAATATTCATGAATTCCTATAGATACAAATAAACAAATAAAGGGAGAAGCAGAAACAAATCCTTACAGATTTTCTTTTTTTTTTGAGTTGGAGTCTCACTCTGTCACCCAGGCTGGAGTGCAGTGGCACACTCATGGCCACCACAGCGTCGACCTGCTGGGCTCTGGTGACCTTTCTGCCTCAGCCTTCTAAGTAGTTGGAACTACAGGCACACACTATCACACCTAGCTAATTTTTGATTTATTGTAGAGATGAGGTCTTGCCAAGTTGCCCGGGCTGGTCTCGAACCCATGGGCTCAGACAATTCACTAGCCTTGGCCTCCTAAAGTGCTGGGATTACAGATCTGAGCCACCAAGGCCAGCCAAATCCTTACAGATTAATTTCAAATGGTATATGCAGCTATAACTATGTCTAGGAGGTGAAGCCTAATTTACTCACCTTGAGTGACTTGCTTCCAAAGAATAGAGTATGTAAAGGAAAAAATGATAACTCTGTAGCTTTAGCTGGGTGTGGTGGTTCAAGTCTGTAATAAAAGCACTTTGGGAGGCCGAGGTGAGAGGACTGCCTGAGCCCAGGAGTTCGAGACCAGCCTGGGCAACTTGGCAAGATCTTGTCTCTACAATAAATCAAAAACTTAGCCAGCTGTGGTGGCTCACACCTGTAGTTCCAGTTACTTGGGAGGTTGAGGAGGAAGGATCGCCTGAGCCCAGCATGTTGAGGCTGCGATGGCCATGAGCATGCCACCGAATTCCAGCCTGGATGACAGAGATTCAGACTCAAAACAAAACAAAAAACTCTATAGCTGACAGACCTGGCAGAAAATATTCTGTGATCACAGCTAAGTGACCAGCAATAAGTCTGTGGTCACAGCTAAGTGACCAGCAATAAGTCATGCTGATATCATGCACCCCCTGATACGATACAATGTGAAGGTTGCTTCACTTCTGTTGTATTCTTTCAAAAACCCGTAGCATCATTCTAATCACTAAAAAAAAAAAAAGTGAGGGGCACTCTACAAAATACTTGACCAGTATTCTTCAAAATTGTCAAAATCATGAAAAATAAGGAAAGATTCAGAAACTGTCAACAGACCAGAGAAAAATAAGGATACATGACAAAGCACTTTGGGAGGCTGAGGTGGGACGATTGCTTGAGTCGAGGAGTTTCTTGTTTTTGTTTTTGAGTTGGAGTCTCACTCTGTTGCCCAGACTGGAGTGCAGTGGCCACTCCCAGCCACCGCAACCTCGACCTGCTGGGCTCCGGCGATCCTTCTGCCTCAGCCTTCCGAGTAGCCGGAATTACAGGCGCGCGCTAACATCCCTGGCCGATTTTTTGATTTATTGTAGAGATGAGGTCTCGCCAAGTTGCCCAGGCGGGTCTCAAACCCGCGGGCTCAGGCAATCCATTCACCTCAGCCTCCAGAGTCCGGGATTACAGGCTGATCCACCGAGCCCGGCTGAGTCCAAGAGTTTGAGACAAGCGTGGGCAACATAGAGAGACCCTGTGTCTACAAACAAACAAACAAACAAAAAAACCAACTTAGTCAAGTATGGTGGCACGTGCCTGAGTCCCAGCTACTTGGGGAGGCTGAGATGAAAGGATGGCCTGAGCCCAGGTGAAGGTTGTGGTGAGCTGTCCTAGTGCCACTGCACTCCAGCCTAAGAGACAGAGTGAACTCCAACTCAAAAATAAAATGAAATAAATAAAAATAAATCACTGCAGTTCACTAGATTCAGTGGTGAATTACTCAAAGTTCCCAAGACTGGTGGTTCAGCCTACAATCCCAGCACTTTGGAAGGATGAGGCAAGTGTACTGCTTAAGCCCACGGGTTTGACACCAGCCTGGGCAACTTGGCAAGACCTCATCTCTACAATAAATAAAGAATTAGCTGGGCATGGTAGCATGCGCTTGTAGTTTTGGCTACTTAGAAGGCTGGGGCAAGCCGGGCTCGGTGGCTCAGCCTGTAATCCCACACCTTGGGAGGTTGAAGTAAGTTAATTGCTTGAGCCCGCGGGTTTGAGACACACCTGGGCAACTTGGCGAGACCTCATCTCTACAATACATACAAAAATTAGACGGGTGTGGTAGCACGCGCCTGTAGTTCCAGCTACTTGGAAGGCTGAGGCGGAAGGCTCACTGGAGCCCTGTAGGTCGAGGCTGCGGTGGCCGGGAGCAGCCACTACACTCCAGTCTGGGTGACAGAGTGAGACTCCAACTTAAAAAAAAAAAAAGGCTGAGGCAGAAGGACTGCCAGAGTCCAGCAGGTCGATGCTGCAGTGGCTGTGAGTGTGCCATTGCACTCTAGCCTGGGCACCAGAGAACTCCAATGCAAAAAAAAAAAAAAAAAAAAAAAAGATCAGCATGAACGACATAGTGAGACTCAATTTCTATTATTATTATTATTATTATTTTGAGTTGGAGTCACTCTGTCACCTAGACTGGAGTGCAGTGGCCGCTCAGCCTTCCAAGTAGCTGGAACTACAGGTGTATGCTACCTTGCCCGGCTAATTTTTTTGATTTATTGTAGAGATGAGGTGTCGCCAAGTTGCTCAGGCGGGTCTCAAACCTGCGGGCTCAGGCAATCCACTCACTTCAGCCTCCCAAAGCACTGGGATTACAGGCTGAGCCACCGAGCCCAGCAATTTCTATTATTAAAAAAAAAAAATCTTTGAAAGTTCTGGCTAGCCGGGCTTGGTGACTCAGCCTGTAATCCTGCGTTTTGGGAGGCTGAGGTAAGTGGACTGCCTGAGCCTGCGGGTTCGAGACCTGCCCAGGCAACTTGGCAAGACCTCATTTCTACAATAAATCAAAAATTAGCTGGGTGTGGCAGCGTGCGCCTGTAGTTCCAACTACTTGGAAGGCTGAGGCGGAAGGATCATTGGAGCCTACTGCACTCCAGTCTGGGTGATAGAGTCAGATTCCAACTCAAAAAAACCAAAAAAAAACAAAAAAAAACTTCTGGCTAAAGATTGACAATGTGAAAAAAGAAATAATATTTCTAGTTCTAGTAACAATAGTTGAGGTTATTTTGATTAACTCCACATTCCCAACAGGGTTGCCAGATTTAGTAAATAAAAATGCAGGATGTTTGGGAGGCTGAGGTGAGTGGATTGCCTGAGCACGCGGGTTTGAGACCCGCCTGGGCAGGCAAGACCTCATCTCTACAATAAATCAAAAAATTAGCTGGGTGTGGTAGCGCGCGCCTGTAATTCCAGCTACTTGGAAGACTGAGGTGGAAGGATCACCAGAGCCCAGCAGGTCAAGGCTGCGGTGGCCAGGAGTGGCCACTGCACTCCAGTCTGGGCAACAGAGTGAGACTCCAACTCAAAAAAAAAAAAAAAAAAAAGCAGGATGCCCAAACAGTAAAAACAGACAAATCCGACTTAATGAAAATTAAAAAAACAAAAACCTGTGCATCAAAAGAAAACGTAAAAGAGACTGGGAAAAAATATTTGTAAATTATGTATCTGATAGGGGATTAATATCCAGAATATATAAAGAACACCTACATCTCAACAACAAACAAAGCAGACAACCAATTTAAAAATGGGCAAAGGACTTGAATAGAGGCTGAGGTGGAAGGATCACGTGAGCTGAGGAGGTCAAGGTTGCAGTGAGCCATGATTGTGCCTCTGCACTCCAGCCTAGGTGGCAAAGTAAGACTCCCAACTCAAAAAAAAAAAAAAGTAAGACAATACATTTTATGTTATGTATACCTTGTCTCAATAAAAAACTGGAAAAAATATAGAAGATGCAGTTAAATTTGTATTCTGGACATACTTATACTAAGAAAATTATTCATTGCTTATCTGAAATTCCAATTTAACTGGTGTCCTGTATTTTACCTGGCAACCTTAATCCCCTCCCATTAAAAATAACTAAAAATACTGGATACATACAAACATACATAAACATATACAGCCACATACCCAACCATCTTCTTAATGCCATCAAAAAGGTGACAAATAAAAAAAGAATTATTAAGTGTGGAAACTTTGTATTGTGTCAACATAAATTATAATTAATTAATATACTCAGAGATATGAATATATTATACATTCATATAATGAGAGGCAAATAATTTTTTTTTTTGTTTTGAGTCGGGGGGGGGGCAGGGTCTCTGTCGCCCAGGCTAGAGTGCAGTGGCACGATCACAACCCACTGCAGCACTGACCTCTCAGGTTTAGGCAATCCTCCTGCCTCAGCCTCCTGAGTAGCTAGGACTACATGCAACCCCACACCTGGCTAATTTTTTGAATTTTTGTAGCAATGAGTTCTCACTACATTGCCTAGGCTGGTCTTGAACTTCTGGGCTCAAGCAATTCTCTTACCTTAGCCTCCCAAAGTGCTGGGATTATAGGCATGAGCCACGATGCTCAGCTAGAATTTTTTAAATACAGATTTAGAGACCCACAGAGCTTGCAGCTTCAGTTCTATAACTTCATTCATGAATCAAAGTAAACACAAAACCCAAAATCTCACTAGTTCTGATCTCAAATGGATTTTCCTTTCTGATGTGCAAAAGATGTTTTCTTATTTGATTTGCGTTGGGCATGGTGGCTCATGCCTTTAATCCCATCACTTTGGGAGAACTACTTGAGGCCAAGAGTTTGAGACCAACTTGGCAACACAGCAAGACCCTGTTTCTAAAAAAGGAAAAAAATTACTAAAAAAAGTTTTGATTTGAACTCACAAAAAGACAAATTTCCCAATAAAAAAGAGTAATAATCTTTATTCTGCCATGTCTTAGCTGACAGTATAAACCTTCATTATGCTTACATCCATAACCAAATGTTCAGGCCATTAAATCAGATCCCAAGTTGTTGGTATCACCAATTGAGAATAGTTTATCAACTGTGTGCAAATTAGAACTAGAATCAAATTTGGCCAAGAACCAGAAACAAATAAAAACACAGGGTAGGAATAAAGAGATAGAGGCTAAAAGTTATATTTCCACTTGAGATTTACTCCAGGGATCAATGAAAAGGTTTATTTGAGCTTAAATAATCCATAAGGTACACTTCAAAAGGGCAACACTCTTTAATTGGTTCTGGTAGAAGTGCCATTTGGGCATCTCAGTGGAACCTCCACAACAATCAATGTAATATACAAAAAGTTAAAAATATAGCTTTTATACAAAATAACAGAATGAATCCAAGTAAAAAATGCATTAACTTATTGGTGATGGAATCACAAAGATGGTAAAGGTGGTTCCAAGTGTATTGGAGGAAGTGTGTATTTTATAGACATGTTATTTTTGAAAAAAGAATGCTGGATTTAAGACTGCTAGGATAGATTCAAAACTGGTCAATAAACCCCAGGGTAATAAAACTATAAACTTTGGGGTTATCCTTTCTAATAGACAGAAATCTTTTTTTTTTTTTAATTGAGTTGGAGTCTCACTCTGTCACCCAGGCTGGAGTGCAGTGGCCACTCCTGGCTACCGCAGCCTTGACCTGCTGGGCTCTGGCGATTCTTCCGCCTCAGCCTTCCAAATAGCTGGAACTACAGGCGTGTGCTTACCACACCCGGTTAATTTTTTTATTTACTGTAGAAATGAGGTCTCGTCAAGTTGCCCAGGAGGGTCTTGAACCTGCAGGCTTAGGCAATCCACTCACCTCAGCCTCCCAAAGCGTGGGATTACAGGCTGAGCCACCGAGCCCGGCTTAGATAGAAATCTTTAAGTTGTTAACACATAACTCACATAACCAGGGAATTGGGCACTAGAAATGGCAAATAGTAAAGTCGAACACAATTTCTCCTAAAAAAGTCAATACTTCTTGAATAGATCTGTTAAACAGTGTTCTAGTAAGACACTGAAAAGACATGCTGTACTTTCTTTTGCTTATTTCCGAGTTTATTTTTATTTTTTCATGCTCAGCTGAAAAGTTGAAAGCTGCAGATCTTGATCTTGAGTAATCTCTCAATGCATCTCTCCTGTTTAGCACTCTGCCTTGAGAGCTCCAGCTGCCGTGGTCTCTCAGTAACCCAGTTCCATCTCTTTAATGCAGAGAGATGTTTGCTTTATAACTGGGTCCCCACTACCTACATCCTAGCAACTATTCTCAGGGAGTAAGGTGGGTCAATTGTAGGGCTCTATTTGTTTGTTTCCCATTAATCAGGGATTACTATACTTAACAGCCTGGTGTCCACTATATTGAAAATCATTGTTTCATATATATAGTTTTTTGACTGTTTCAGTAAATTCATTTCCTATTACTCATTTTATTTTGGCTTTGTTTTCTTGCCTCACTGCACTTGTCAAACCTTTCTTTTTTTTTTTGAGTTGGAGTCTCACTCTGTCGCCCAGACTGGAGTGTAGTGGCCATTCCCGGCCACCACAGCCTCGACCTGCTGGGCTCCGGCAATCTTTCCACCTCAGTCTTCCAAGTAGCTGGAACTACAGGCGTGCGCAACCATGCCCGGCTAATTTTTTTTGATTTTTTGTAGAGATGAGGTCTTGCCAAGTTGCCCAGGCGGGTCTTGAACCCGCGGGCTCAGGCATTCCACTCACCTCAGCCTC
>NW_007251282.1:74256-100503 GCF_000164805.1 Carlito syrichta
CTGTAATCCCAGCACTTTGGGAGGCTGAGGTGAGTGGATTGCCTGAGCCCGCGGGTTCAAGACCCACCTGGGCAACTTGGCGAGACCTCATCTCTACAATAAATCATCAAATCAGCCGGGCGTGGTAGCGCACGCCTGTAGTTCCAGCTACTTGGAAGGCTGAGGCAGAAGGATCGCCAGAGCCCAGCAGGTTGAGGCTGCAGTGGCTGGGAGCGGCCACTGC
Organism: Carlito syrichta; assembly: GCF_000164805.1. Lineage (NCBI taxonomy): Eukaryota > Metazoa > Chordata > Mammalia > Primates > Tarsiidae > Carlito > Carlito syrichta. Next base: position 74,480 of record NW_007251282.1, read on the forward strand.
ACTCCAGTCTGGGCAACAGAGTGAGACTCCAACTCAAAACAAACAAACAAAAAAATGTATGGTAGAATCCAATAGTAAAGCCGTCTGGGTCTGGTGTTTTCTTTGTGGAATTTCTAACTATAAATCAAGTTCTTTACATTATATAGTTATTGAAGCTAATTATTTCTTCTTGAGTAAACTTTGGTATTTTCCCATTTCTTCTAAATTGTCTGATTGGCATAAAGTTGTTCATAATGGTCTCTTATTGTCCTTTATATATATATATATATATATATATATATATATATATATATATAATGTCTGTACTTACATTTCCTCTTTCATTCTTGGTATTGGCAATTTGTGTCACCTCTATTTCTTCTTGACCAGTCCTGGTACAGATTTATCAATTCCTTTTATCTTTTTTTTTGAGTTGGAGTCTCAGTCTGTCGCCCAGACTGGAGTGCAGTGGCCGCTCCCGGCCACTGCAGCCTCAACCTGTTGGGCTCTGGTCATCCTTCTCCCTCAGCTTTCCAAGTAACTGAACTACAGGCACGTGCTACCACGCCCGGCTCATTTTGATTTATTGTAGAGATGAGGTCTCACCAAGTTGCCCAGGCGGGTCTCGAGCCCACGGGCTCAGGCAATCCACTCACCTCAGCCTCCCAATGGCGCGGGATTACAGGCTGAGCCACCGAGCCCGGCTCAATTCCTTTTATCTTCTACAAAAGAACCAAGTTTTCTTTCTACTGTGTTTCTCTAACACTTGTTTTCTACCTTATTGATTTCCACTCTCATCTTTCATTTATTTATTTTCTGCTCACTTCTAGTTTCATTTGCTTATTTCCTAGTTTCCCAAGGTAAAAGTTAAGATCACTGACTTATGATCTTTTTTTCAAACTTAGATATTTATGCTATAAATTTTCCTCTCAGTCTTGCTTTGACTTATCATATACATTTTGATATGTTGTGCTTTCATTTTTCATTTAGTTCAAAACAAGTCCCAATTTTCCTTTTGGTTTCTTTACTGATGGATTATATGGAAGGGTATTATTTAGTTTCTCAATATTTGGAAATTTTCCAAAAATGTGCTATTGATTTCAAATTTAATTTTATTAAATATGATTAAATGTTAAATAACACACTTTGAATGATCTTAATCCTTTTAAATGCACTTGATCTTATTGCCCAGAATTTGGCCTGTCTTGATAAAAGTAACTTGTACTTGGAAAAATGTTTTCTGCTGCTGTTGACTACCCTATAAATGTCAATTTGATCAAATTGGTTGATAGTACCATTCAAGTATTTTACATTCCTATTAATTTTCTACTTGTTTTGTCAAGCAGCTTGGAGGTGCTAAAATCTGTAATTGTTAAAACTTTTCCCTCACAGTTCTGTTAATTTTTGCTTCACCCCCGTATTTGAAGCTGTTATTAGGCATATAAATATGTAAGATTTGTTATGGCTTCTTATTGAATTGTCCCTCAATCTTTAGGAAATTATCCCCTTTTCCCTGGTAATATGCCCCAGTTTGATATCCACTCTGACATTAACACAGACTCTCCAACTTTCTTTTTATTAGAGGTAGAATGGCATATCTTTTACCATTGTGTTATATTAAAAATACTGCTTTTTTTTTTTTTTTTTTGAGTTGGTCTCACTCTGTCGCCCAGACTGGAGGGCAGCTGGCATGCTCACGGCCACCCCAGCATCAACCTGCTGGGCTCAGGTGATTTTTCTGCCTTAGCCTTCCAAGTAGCCGGAACTACAGGTGTGCGCGACCATGCCCAACTAGTTTTTTGACTTCTTATAGAGAAGTCTCACCAACTTGCCCAGGCTGTTCTTAAGTCCATGGGCTGAGGCAATCCTCTCACCTCAGTCCCCCAAACTGCCGGGATTATAGGCTTGAGTCACCGCACCCGGCCACTGGTGTCTTTTATATTTAAAGTGGCTGTCTTGTAAGTAGCATATAGTTGAGCCTCACTTTTTTACCCACTGATATTAAGTGGGCTGTTTGGACAATTCTCACTGAGTGTAACTACTTGTCTTCAGTTTACCACAGATCTTGTTTCCTTTGTTCATTCACTAATTAGCTCTTTTTCTTATGATTAGGATTTATCATATACATCACATCTTTAACTTACTATAGTCTGTATTCAAGTACCATAACACTTTATGTACAGGATAGAAATTTTACAGCAATAAGATTTCACTTTCCACTTTCTAGTCTTTTTCTCATTTTGTCATACATTTTAATTCTACATATATTATAAACTCCATGGTTAATTTTAGTAATTTTTCCTTAAGGCAGTTAACTATTTTTAAAGTTTTTGCTCTTCATTTCTTTCTTTAGAACCAGATTTCCATCTAATATCTTCTTCCTTGTTCCTCAAGGTTTTCCTTTAATACTTCTTGCGGTATACTTCTGCTGGTAGTATATTTTTCCAGCTTTTGTATTTCTGAAATAGGCGTTATTTCACCTATGTGTTTGAGATATTTCTGCTGGGGATAGAATTTGAGTTTGAATTTTCATTTAATACTTTAAAGATATTACTCCACTGTCTTCACAACTGAATTGTACTGATAAGAAAAATACCATCATTCTTATCTTTATATGTAACATGTCCTTTCCTTTTCTTGGATTACTTTTAATATTTTCCCTCAATCTCTGGTTTGAGGAATTTTTGAGTATTATGTGTTTTGTTATAATTTTCTTCATGTTCTTTGTATATACGGTACATTGGATCTGTAAAGGACTTAGAATTTTCATTAAATTTGAAATTTTTTCAGCCATTATCTTCTAATATTTTTTCTGTCCTCTTGTCTCCTTTGAAGACCAAAACACAAATATTAGGCTATCTGAAGTTGTCTTATAGTTTACTAATACTCTGGTCATTTTTTTCAACCTTTTTCTCTTTAATTTTGAATTGCTTCTATACTACATCTTCAAGTTCATTAATCTTTCATTCTATCTTGAATCTTCTGTTAATCCTATCCACCATTTTTGACCTCAGACACTGAAGTCTGCACCTGTAGAAGTTTGATGTTGTCTTTTTTTTTTTTTGAGTTGGAGTCTCACTCTGTCGCCCAGACTGGAGTGCAGTGGCCGCTCCCGGCCACCGCAGTCTCGACCTGCTGTGCTCCGATGATCCTTCCGCCTCAGCCTTCCAAGTAGCCGGAATTACAGGCATGCGCTACCATGCCCAGCTGATTTTTTGATTTATTGTAGAGGAGAGGTCTCGCTGCCCAGGCGGGTCTCGAACCCACGGGCTCAGGCAATCCACTCACCTCAGCCTCCCAAAGGCGCGGGATTACAGGCTGAGCCTCCAAGCCCGGCTTGATGTTGTCTTGTTTTTGTCAATCTTTCAATATCCCAAACATCTCTCTACTTCTTTCAATATTCTTGTCAATTAATTCTATCATGTGTGTCATTTCTAGGTGTGTTTCTATATATTTTCTCATTGAAGATGCATCTTTCTGCTTCTCTCATGCCTAATCATTTAAACTGGATAACACACACTGATTTTCACTTTGATGGGTCACAGATATTTTTGCATTCTTATGATATTCTTGAGCTTTGTCCCAATTTCCTTCAAAGCTTGCATTTAAGCTTTGTTAGATAAGAACAAAGCAACCCTAGTCTAGGGCTAATTTTGTCTCACTACTAATGCAATGCCCTTTTTAATTTTTTTGAGTTGGAGTCTTACTCTGTTGCCCAGACTGGAGTGCAGTGGCACGCTCCCAACTACCGCAGTGTTGACCTACTGGGCTCCGGTGATCCTTCCGCCTCAGTAGTTGGAACTACAGGCGCGTGCTACCACGTCCGGCTAATTTTTTTTTTTTATTTATTGTAGAGATGAGGTCTCGCCAAGTTGCCCAGGCGGATCTCAAACCTGTGGGCTCAGGCAATCCACTCACTTCAGCCTCTCAAAGCACGGGATTACAGGCTGAGCCACTGAACCTGGCTGCCAACTTGGTGAGACCTCGCCTCTACAGGAAATTTAAAACAAAAATTAGCCAGGCGTGACATGCCTGTAGTTTTGGCTACTTGGAAGGCTGAGGTGGAAGGATCATCAGAGCCCAGCAGGGGGTGGCCATGAGCGTGCCACTGCACTCCAGCCTGGGTGACAGACAGACTCCAACTCAAAAAAGAAAGAAAAAAGAAAAAAAAAAAAAAAAGAAATACAATACGAGCCACATATGTAATTTTAAATTTCCTAGTAGCCACATAAAAAAGGTAAACTTAATTTTAATGTTTTATTTTACCCATTCTATCCAAATATTATCATTTCCATGCTATAATTATTTTTAAATTATGAGCTTTGTTCTTAGTCTTCAAAATCTGATGTATATATTTTATACTCACAATAGAGTGATTTGAGATACTAAATTTACATCAGAAATACTTGATCTTCAAGTTTCATTAAATAGCTAAAAATGCAGATTACCATACCCAGGTTGTTCCAAACATGCTCATAAATTTTCTAAAATTGAAAAGTGGGTTCATTAGTCATAGTAGCTACACATATGGCTAGTGGCAACTGTACAGAACAGGTGCAGGCTTTTTATGAAGAGCTATGTATCATCTCATTCTTATGCTTCCTGTGTTGTCTCTACAACACACACACACACACATATGTTGCTTAGACCTTTGTAAACAGTTTACAACAGGAAAGAGCATATAATTTCAACCTGGGTGGACTGAACATACTGTTTTTAAAAAACAACTCTGAATACTAATTTCTGAGAAAAAACATAGTAAAGCTCCATAAGCAAATTTTTGGCATTTTCTTTGCAATAACCCATCTCCAATAGGTCTATAATCAATTCAACCTACCTTCTTTTCTCCAGGGAAAGTCATAAGATTCCACTCCCCACAGGGCACATATATTCCAAATTTCTTCGTCTTTCAAACTTACTTTTATAATATATAATAACTATAAAAATGCTGTTTTAAAATATGGACACCCACTCATAAAAATGTACTTTATGAGGTATAAAAGGTATGCACAAAGATATTCACCGTGGCATAAATTGTTGGAAAAAGCTGAGACTACATAAGGAAATGTTTCATAAATTATGATTTGTCAACTCAATAAAATATTATGCACAAAGCTTAGAAGACAGTAGGAAATGGCTATTATACAAAGCATGATTATGGATGATATTTTAGAAATTCCTGAATTGTCACAATAAAGTGTTTTAACAATGGAATGTGGAAAAAGGAACACCCTAGAGTTGAAACAAGGTATAAAGACTAGACCAGAAAGTACCTTTTATTTTCTTTAGTCTGAAGGAAATTAACAATAAAAGGAGAAAAGGAAATGCCCTCACTGAACTTCCCTCTAGCTTTTCCTGCGGCTAATTCCCTGACACTGAACTCTAGCCAAGATTTTAAAAGCAGCCTATACAGAAATGGAATCAGCCTTCAGGTTTCCTCTAAGAGGGGATGAGAAAGTTACGTATGAAAAGCTTTCAATTAGAAGCCAAGAAAAGATCCACTGGGCAAACAGCCTCACAACTCTTCAAAAGGAATGACCTAAAAAAATTATTTCAATCCAAAAGTTTGTTAAATTTTTAAAATTTGTAAGACAGAAAAGATGGAATTTCCCAACTTAATATGCAGGTATACAATGTGAATCTCAGTAACTGCTTAAATAAAAAATAGTAATAATGAATTATGGGACTTAAGTCTAGAAGTATGACCAAAAAAAAAAAAACCAGACATAAGGGAGGAATTAGCGGTACAGGTGCATGGAGTGGTAAAATAGTATTGAAGGCAAATTGTAATAAGTTAAACATGTAAACATTTACATGATCCTAAGAAACCATGTGCAAATTTTTAAAAGTGGAATCATTAAAAAAAAATAAGTAGAAAGAAAGTAGAAAAATTGAGGAAAAAAGAAATGGGACAAACAAAAAACAAGACCAAGTAAAAAAACCTGAAGAATCCAAAGTTTTGCCTTACCTGTAAGCTAACGATATGGCCCACCATGATTTCATGGATGTTGGTAGAAAACATGTGACATTTGGATCAGAGGACAGTTTATCACCACATCAAGGACAATGTCCAAAGTATCAGTATTTTTGTACCAGTTCACCAAATGCTAATTCCCACACTGCAATGCAATGAAGGCCAAATGATATTGACATGCAGTGGGTTGTGTTATAACAGAAAAACCCTGAGTTTGGGAACCAAGTTTTTTTATGTGAGCAGTAGACTATATACCTGCCCCTTATTCTGAAGGCAGACACTACCTCTGTCTGCTAGATAAAGATCCCTGAAATGATAGACTGGAACAAAGGACAGTCAGTGCCTCGCTTGCAAGACATACAGAAATGCAAAAGACTTATGGGGAATTGTTTCCTACCAGATGATATATTTAAACCAACCACATCGATAATTACAATAAAAGTAAATAATCTAAATACCCCAATTAAAAAGCAGAGATTGTCAGACTGGACCCAAACTATACACTAACTACAATAAACCCACTTTGTTCAGTAACACAGAGAATAAGTACATGAAAAAAATTTTTTTTGAGTTGGAATCTCACTCTGTCACCCAGACTGGAGTGCAGTGGCCGCTCCCGGCCACCGCAGCCTCGCCTGCTGGGCTCTGGTGATCCTTCTGCCTCAGCCTTCCAAGTAGCCGGAATTACAGGTATGCACTACCACGCCCGGATGATTTTTTGATTTATTGTAGAGATGAAGTCTCGCTGCCCAGGTGGGTCTCGAACCTGCGGGCTCAGGCAATCCACTCACCTCAGCCTCCCAAGGCATGGGATTACAGGCTGAGCCACCAAGCCCGGTTTATCTGTAAATTTTATCTTAGTAAATGACTAAAAATACAAAACTGATTTTCAAAATTGTAATGTCTTACTCTCCATGGAACAGAAGCTTAAGTTGTCCTTTTCTACACATATTCCTAGATCAGTCTTTTAAACTATAAATTATCCTCATTTGTAATAGAGCACTTCCCAAGCATTTTTGAGGCCTAATAAGGTACTTTATATGTATTATCTCATTAAATTGCTCTCAAAACGTGGTATTTGTGACATAATAGACTTATGGGTCAATGGAACAAAATAGAACCTAGAGAAAGACCCAACTGATTTTCAACCAGGTGCTAAGGCAATTCAATAGAGAAGGATAGTCTTAAACAAATGGTCCCAAATAATTAATCATCCATATGCAAAAAAGACCCTTAATTCTTAACTCATGATATTAAAAATTAACTTAATTGCTAGGCATGGTAGCTCATGCCTGTAATTCCAACATTTTAGTAGGCTGATGCAGGAAGATTGCTTGAGCCCAGGAATTTGAGACCAGTTTAGGCAACATAGTGAGATCTCGTCTGTACAACAAATCAAAAAATGAGCTGATCAAGTAGCTGGCTCCTTCGAGGAGAAAAAAGAAAGTTAGCCAGGCATGGTGGCATGCACCTGTAGTCCCAGCTACTCTGGAGGTGGAGGCAGAAGGACCGCCTGAGCCCAAGTAGAGGCTGCGGTGAGCCATGATTAAAAACAAACAAACATAACCCAACAAATTTATCATATAAGCACTTTTGAGGCCTAATAAGGTCCTTTGTATGTATTATCTCATTAAATTGTTCTCAAAACTCTATGAAACTGAGGTTGAGAAGTTTAGCTGATTATAAAGTTGGGATCTAAACTCAGACATGTTGGACTCCCAATATCATCTTTCCTCGTATACTGTATTATGTCTCCAAATCTCCAAAGACAGACTATATTTTATATCCTACACTGTGCCTAGCACATAATAATGTCCAATAAAAACCAACAATGGTGAAATTAAAATACATCCTCCCAAACTGAGTCTCTTATCAGGTACAAATTGAAAGAGATCTGCTTTTCTAAATAAAATACTCCCTTCCCTATCCTGCTCCACTGTCCATTTTATCTCTGGTTTAGCAATCAGTCCATCAGGAAGAGGCATTCATTTGTTTATTCTTCCCAGTTCCCCTCTACAATTTCCTTGCCCAGCAAAACATCTCTAACTTAGGCTGGCCCTGGAGACAAGGTTAATCTGTTAATACTCCAGAGACAACAGTTTCTATGGACATGGAATAAAGATCCAGATCATCTTTCCCAGGAATTATTTTCTTAATTAGAGGAGGGAGTAATGTTTACTGCTTTACTGAGTAAAATCAGTCACAACATTTATTCATTTGTACTTCCCCATATAGTCCAAGACGACCAACAACTCAACTGCCAACCTTCTCAACTATTTAACATTTAATAATTCTTCACTGGATACCTGATCGCCTTCTAAGATTAAGGGGTACTGTAGAGAGGGGCCCTTGGTCTGACACTGTATCACTTACAATGCGTTAGTCTATAGGCAACAAAACTCAGTTCAAACTGGTTCAAGCAACAGGGAGATTTATTATCTCACATAACAAGTTTACTGTTAGGGTAGGTCCAGCATTGATTAACTTACTGGCTCAACAAAGTCATCAACAAAGAATAGGTTTTTTCCCATTGTCTACCCTGGCATCCTTAAGATGTAAGCAGTCATTTCACACCACCTCACAATAAGGCTGTGAGCTTTGTTAAAACTGAGGCTGGGGCCGGGCTTGGTGGCTCAGCCTGTAATCCTGTGCCTTTGGGAGGCTGAGGTAAGTGGATTGCCTGAGCCTGCGGGTTCGAGACCCACTTGGGCAACTTGGTGAGACCTCATCTCTACAATAAATCAAAAAACTAGCCGGGCGTGGTAGCTCGTGCCTGTAGTTCCAGCTACTTGGAAGGCTGAGGCGGAAGGATCGCCGGAGCCCAGCAGGTCGAGGCTGCGGTGGCCGGGAGCGGCCACTGCACTCCAGTCTGGGTGACAGAGTGAGACTCCAACTCAAAACAAAACAAAACAAAAAAAACCCAAAAAAACTGAGGCTGGGCGTGGAGGCTCACGTTTGTAATCCCAGCACTTTGGAAGGCAGAGGTGAGAGGACTGCCTGAGCTCAGGGGTCTGAGACCAGCCTGAGCAACATGGTGAGACCTCATCTCTACAATAAATCAAAAAGAATCAGCTGGGCGTGGTGGCACATGCTTGTGGTTCTAGCTACTTGGAAGGCTGTGAGCGTGCCACTGCACTCCAGCCCAGGCAACAGAGTGAGACTCCCAACTCAAAAAAGAAAAAACAAAAAAAACCTGCTGATAGATGGTTGGCTAGTATGAGAAAAACAATTTTCTCTTATACACTTTAGAAGTCAATTTAGAAGTACCTACAGAAATTTTTTAACATACGTATTCTCTAATCTAGCAGTTCCTTTTCTAAGAATTCATCTCACAGAAACATGTATGTAAACAAAAACAAGTATAAAGATGTTCATTACAAAACTCTTTTTAACAGCAAGAAATGGAAAAGACCCTAAAATATCTACCAATTAGGATACTTAAACTGAGAGAGCATATAATGGAGTTTGTCACAGTTGTTGCACAGGGAAATATGGCCAAGTTTATGCAGAGTCAGAAAGAGTATGTGCACAGAAAAGTAAAAATGACACCAGTAAAAGTAACACCAGTAAAATGGCAGAACAGGAAGTCTCAGACTCTAGGCCTCCCTACTCAGTAAAAGTTCAACAAGTAACTATTCACAGACCAGAACACCTTTTTGAAAATCCTATTTGGAAACAAGCCTGAAATACCCACATGATCCACAGACCCCCAAAAAAGATGATTAGGAAGAATAAAAGGAATAGCCTCACTTCAACAGTGCTGTGTTGGCACAACACCAGAGGAAGATTTCCTTGGGCCCAGTTTCAATGGGAAAAAGAGAAATGAAGGGAGTAACAGCTTCCCTAACATTCTGAAATGCTTCCCAGGAAGTCCACTCCAGTCTCGCCTCACATGGAACACTAGGAATAATGACATGGATGAACCGCCTGGGGTAAGATAGAAACAAAGAAATGAGGAAGAGGTGACTAGCAAGTTGATCTTAGTATCTCTGTACTCCTGCCAGCTCTGGTGCCTAATTGAAAATGCAGTCAACTTCACAGCTTACCTACAAAGCTAAGCTGGTCTCCTTCAAAAGCACTGGAAAGTTCAACCTAGCCTGAGTCCCTAGACAGCTAGCCTGTATGCCCACCCTCACCTCAGCAGACCCTGCGCAGGCAGGGAAAAGTACAGGAGCCACCTGTCTTTTTTTATTGTTAGACCTCTTTGACCTGGGATGTCAAGAAGTGGCTCCACTCAGTCAAACAGTCTACCTTGCTTTTCCCTGCAGGCGTCCGGGCGTGAGGTGTGAAGGGATTAAGCTTGTGTGCCGAACTCCTCGGAACCATGGCATTCCTTTCTTTGGCACCTGTTAACATCTTCAAGGCTGGAGCTGATGAAGAGACAGCAGAGACAGCTCGCCTGTCATCTTTTATTGGTGCCATTGCCACTGAAGACTTGGTAAAGAGCACATTGGGACCCAAGGGCATGGACAAGATTCTTCTAAGCAGTGGACGAGATGCCTCTCTTATGCTAACCAATGATGGTGCCACTATTCTAAAAAACATTGGTGTTGACAATCCAGCAGCTAAAGGTTTAGGTGATATGTCCAGGGTTCAAGATGATGAAGTTGGTGATGGCATTACCTCTGTTACTGTTTTGGCAGCAGAATTACTAAGGGAAGCAGAATTTCAGGCTTGTTTCCAAATAGGATTTTCAAAAAGGTGTTCTGGTCTGTGAATAGTTACTACCTACTAGCTTTGTAGGTAGGCTGTGAAGTTGACTGCATTTTCAATTAGGCACCAGAGCTGGCAGGAGTACAGAGATACTAAGATCAACTTGCTAGTCACCTCTTCCTCATTTCTTTGTTTCTATCTTACCCCAGGCGGTTCATCCATGTCATTACTCCTAGTGTTCCATGTGAGGCGAGACTGGAGTGGACTTCCTGGGAAGCATTTCAGAATTACTTTAATTGGGAAAAAGATTCATCCACCGACCATCATTGCGGGTTGGAGAGAAGCCACAAAGGCTACAAGAGAGGCTCTTTTGAGTTCTGCAGTTGATCATGGTTCTGATGAAGTTAAATTCCGTCAAGATTTAATGAATATTGTGGCAATGACATTATCATCAAAACTTCTTACTCATCACAAAGATCACTTTACTAAGTTAGCTGTAGAAGCTGTTCTCAGACTGAAAGGCTCTGGTAATCTCGAGGCAATTCATATCATCAAGAAGCTAGGAGGAAGTCTAGCAGATTCCTATTTGGATGAAGGTTTTCTGTTGGATAAAAAAATCAGGGTAAATCAACCAAAGCGAATTGAAAATGCTAAGATTCTTATTGCAAATACTGGAATGGATACAGACAAAATAAAGATATTTGTTTCTCGGGTAAGAGTTGATTCTACAGCAAAGGTTGCAGAAACAGAACACGCGGAAAAGGAAGAAATGAAGGAGAAAGTTGAACATATTCTTAAGCATGGAATAAATTGCTTTATTATTATTATTTTTTGAGTTGGAATCTCACTCTGTCACCCAGACTGGAGTGCAGTGGCTGCTCCTGGCCACTGCAGCCTCGACCTGCTGGGCTCCGGCGATCCTTCTGCCTCAGCCTTTTAAGTAGCTGGAACTACAGGCGCGCGCTACCACGCCTGGCTAATTTTTGATTTATTGTAGAGATGAGGTCTTGCCAAGTTGCCCAGGCGGGTCTCGAACCCGCGGGCTCAGGCCATCCACTCATCTCAGTCTCTCAAAAGTGTGGGATTACAGGCTGAGCCACCGAGCCCAGCAGATAAATTGCTTTATTAACAGGCAGTTAATTTATAATTATCCTGAACAGCTCTTTGTCATGGCTATTGAGCATGCAGATTTTGCAGGTGTGGAACGTCTAGCTCTTGTCACAGGTGGTGAAATTGCCTCTACCTTTGATCACCCAGAACTGGTGAAGCTTGGAAGTTGCAAACTTATTGAGGAAGTTATGATTAGAGAAGATAAACTTATTCACCTTTCTGGGGTTGCTCTTGGTGAGGCTTGTACTATTGTTTTGCGTTGTGCCACTCAACACATTTTAGATGAAGCAGAACGATCTTTGCATGATGCCCTTTGTGTTCTTACCCAAACTGTGAAAGATTCTAGGACAGTTTATGGAGGAGGCTGTTCTGAGATGTTGATGGCTCATGCTGTGACACAGCTTGCCAACAGAACACCAGGCAAAGAAGCTGTTGCAATGGAGTCGTATGCTAAAGCACTGAGAATGTTGCCAACTATCATAGCTGACAACGCAGGCTATTACAGTACAGATCTGGTGGCACAGCTGTGGGCTGCTCACAGCGAAGGCAATACAACTGCTGGACTGGATATGAGGGATGGTACCATTGGAGATATGGTTACATTGGGTATAACAGAAAGTTTTCAAGTGAAACGACAAGTTCTTTTGAGTGCAGGAAGCAGCAGAGGTGATTCTACATGTAGACAACATCATCAAAGCAGCACCAAGGAAACGTGTCCCTGATCACCACCCCTGTTAAATATTCCCGTATGCTGTTGATCTCTGCCTGTTAATAAAGCAATTTATCTCTGTTAAATATTCCTGTATGCTGTTGAACTGGACCAGTTCATAGCAAAGTTGCATTTGAAAGATGTCAAACTCTTAAAGAAGACTGTGGAATCTGTGTTTATCTATGCCCATTATATCCTAAGTTTGACTTTTAACTGACCTCTTATTTTAACTTGGGTCTAATTTATTTGCCATGTCATTTTTCCATAAAATTCAGTTCACTTAAAAGTTCATGAAAATAAGCCGGGCTCAGTGGCTCAGCCGGTAATCCCGCGCCTTTGGGAGGCTGAGGTGAATGGATTGCCTGAGTCCGCGGGTTCGAGACCCGCCTGGGCAACTTGGCGAGACCTCATCTCTACAATAAATCAAAATGAGCGGGGCGTGGTAGCGCGCGCCTGTAGTTCCAGCTACTTGGAAGGCTGAGGCAGAAGGATTGCTGGAGCCCAGCACATCAAGGCTGCGGTGGCCGGGAGCGGCCACTGCACTCTGGTCTGGGCAACAGAGTGAGACTCCAACTCAAAAAAAAAAAAAAAAAAAGAAATATGTCCTGTGATTAGCCTGACCAGAACCTATCAGCCCAACCAGAAGCCATCGCAGTACCCTGCCAGAAGATCTGCCTGGTACTACAGCTCAGTCAGTGGCCATGCTGGATAACAGTGGCCAGTCAGCAGCTCCACCCAACATCACAGCAAAGGTAGTGGTCCAGTCAACTAGAGAACCTATAACAAGCTCTGCCTGCCCAGGGTCATCACCAGCTGGCCCATCCAGAGTCCCAGGCTAGACTAAATAGTGAAGGTCTATCCCTGCCAAAGAACACCTATAAAAGGCCAGAAGACAGGATTGTCTCCTCAAATGCTCAAACAACAATGCAAGGACAAAACGATTAAGAAAAATTAAGAAATCATGACATCTCCACAAGAAACTAATAAAGCCCCAATAACACACCCTAAACAAATGCAGAGTTATGACATGACTATCACAGAATTCAGAATAATTCTCTTCTAAAAGTTCAGTGAGCTACAAGAATATACCAAAAGAAAATTAAATAAAATATGAAAAACAATACATTAACAAAGTAAGAAGTTTGACAAAGAAATAAAAACAGATCCGGGCTTGGTGGCTCAGCCTGTAATCCCGCGCCTTCGGGAGGCTGAGGTGAGTGGATTGCCTGAGCCCGCAGGTTCGAGACCCGCCTGGGCAGCGAGACCTCATCTCTACAATAAATAAAAAAAATCAGCCGGGCGTGATAGCGCATGCCTGTTATTCCGGCTACTTGGAAGGCTGAGGCGGAAGGATCACTGGAGCCCAGCAGGTTGAGGCTGCGGTGGCTGGGAGCGGCCACTGCACTCCAGTCTGGGCAACAGAGTAAGACTCCAACTCAAAAAAAAAAAAAAAAAAAAAGAAATAAAAACAATGAAAAAGAACCAAATAGAAATCCTAGAGAATATAATGATTAAACTGAAAAACTCAATAGAAAGCTGGAACAGCAGATTCAATCAAGCAGAAGACTTAATGACCCAGAAAACAGAATATCTGTGCTAGATGAGGTGACTCATCCCTGTAATCCCAGCCTAGGCAACATAGCTAGACCTCGTCTTTACAAAAAATCAAACGGCCAGTATGGTGGTGTGTGCCTGTAGTCCCAGCTACTTGGGAGACTGAGGCAGAAAGATCACCTGAGCCTAGAAAGTCAAGGTCATGGTGAACCGTGACCATGCCACTGTACTCCAGTTTGGGTGATAGGGTGATTCCCTGACTCAAAAATAAACAAAAAACCAAAACATGTACAATTACCTAGAGGGGTAAAAGGACAAAAGAATGAAAAAGAACTGAAAAAGCCTACGGGAGTTAAAGAACACCCTCAAGAGACCAAACCTTTGCATAACAGGCATTGCAGAAGGAGAAGGAAAAAAAAAGATCAGAAAGCATATTTAAAGAAATAATGATTGAATACTTCCCTTTTGGGATGCCTTCATCCAAGTACATGCAATGCAAAAGTCTCTAAACTAATTCAACCTAAAGAGGAGTTCCCAAGACACATAATAATCACATTATAAAAAATCAAAGACAGAGTGGGTATGGTAGTTCACACCCGTAATCCCAGCACTTTGGGAGGTTGAGACAAAAGGACTGCTTGAGCACAAGAGTTTAAGACCAGCCTAGGTAACCTAGTGAGACCTTGTCTCTACAAAAAAATTAGCCAGGAGTGGTGGTGTGCATCTATAGTCCCAGCTACTTGGGAAGATGAGACAGAAGGATCACCTAAGCCCAAAAGGTTGCGGCTGCGGTAAGTCGTGACCGTGCCACTGCACTCCAGATTGGGCAGCAGAATGAGATGCCAACCAAAATAAAAATAAATAAATCTGAGAGCAGCAAAAAACAACAAAGATATCACATAAAAGAAGTGCAGGCCAGGTGTGTGTAATTCCAACACTTTGGGAGGCCGAGGTGAGAGGATTACGTGAGCCCATGGGTTTGAGACCAGCCTGGGAAATTTGGCAAGACCTCATCTGTACAATAAGTCAAAAAATTTGCCGGCCATGGTGGCACGTGCCTGTAGTTAAAGTTACTTGGAAGGCTGAGGCGGAAGGATTGCCTGAGCCCAGCAGGTTGAGGATGTAGTGACCATGAGCACGCCACTGCACCCCAGCCTGGGTGACAGAGTGAGACTCCAACTCCAAAAAAAAAAAAAAAAAAAAAAGGGAGTGTCAATACAACTATCAGTAATTTCGGAGCAGAAATTCTGCAGGCCAGGAAAATGGAACATGGAAGTACTGAAGGGAAAAACAACAATCACGGCAACCGAGTATATATTACCTAGTAAAGCTCTCTTTCAGAAAGGAGAAATAAAAATTTTGCCAGACAAATAAAAGCAAAGAAAGTTTATCACTAGACCTGTCTTACATGAAATCAGTAAAGGGAGTTAAGTTGAAACAAAAAGCTATGAATTAATAATATGAAGCATACAAAAGCACAAAACTCAATGGTATTAAGTAAAACAAAGCCACATTCAGAATACTCAAACACTGCAATGATGGTGTATAAAAACAATTGTATCCCTAATACAAGGGTTAAAAGACAAAGATACAAATAAAAAATGGAAGTAGTAAATCTTTTTTTTTTTTTTGATTTCGAGTCTCACTCTGTCACCCAGACTGGAGTGCAGTGGCATGCTCCTGGCCACTGCAGCCTCGACCTGCTGGGCTCCGGCGATCTTTCCACCTCAGCCTTCCAAGTTGCTGGAACTACAGGTGCGTGCTATCACGCCCGGCTAGATTTTTATTTATTGTAGAGATGAGGTCTCGTCAAGTTGCCCAGGCGGGTCTTGAACCCACGGGCTCAGGCCATCCACTCACCTCGGCCTCCCAAAGTGCGGGATTACAGGCTGAGCCACTGAGCACGGCTGTAAGTCTTTTTTTTTCTTTTCTTTTTTTGGAGTCGGAGTCTCACTCTGTTGCCCAGACTGGAGTGCAGTGGCTGTTCCCGGCCACCACAGCCGCGACCTGCTGGGCTCCGGCGATTCTTCCGCCTCAGCCTTCCAAGTAGCTGGAATTACAGGCGCACATTACCATGCCCGGCTGATTTTTTGATTTATTGTAGAGATGAGGTCTCGCTGCCCAAGGGGGTCTTGAACCCGCGGGCTCAGGCAATCCACTCACCTCAGCCTCCCAAAGGCACGAGATTACAGGCTGAGCCACCGAGCCCAGCTGGCTGTAAATCTTTACCTATAAATAATTACCTTGAAGCCGGGCTTGGTGGCTCAGCCTGTAATTCTGCACCTTTGGGAGGCTGAGGTGAGTGAATGGCCTGAGTCCGGGGGTTTGAGACCCGCCTGGGCAACTTGGCCAGACCTCATCTCTACAATAAATAAAAAAATCAGCCGGGCATGGTAGCGTGCGTCTGTAGTTTCAGCTACTTGGAAGGCTGAGGCGGAAGGATCGCCGGAGCCCAGCAGGTCGAGGCTGCTGTGGCCGGGAGCGGCCACTGCACTCCAGTCTAGGCGACAGAGTGAGACTCCAACTCAAAAAAAAGAAAAAAAAAAACTCTCACCAAAGTAGGTATAAAAGAAATGTACCTCAACACAATAAAGGCCATTATATGAGAAGTGCACAACTAATACTATGCATAACAGTGAAAAATGGAAGGCCTTTTCTGTAAGAAAAGGGACAAGATAAGGGTGCCCAGTCCCCCCACTTCTTTTTTTTTTTTTTGAGTCTGAGTCTGTCACCTAGGCTGGAGTGGAGTGCAATGGCATGCTCACAGCCACTGCAGCCTCAACCTGCTGGGCTCAGGTGATCCTTCCGCCTCAGCCTTACAAATAGCTGGAACTACAGGGGCATGCTACCATACCTGGCTAATTTTTTGATTTGCTTTAGAGACGAGGTCTCACCAAGTTGTCCAGGCTGGTCTTGAACGCCTGGCTCCCAAAGTGTTGGGATTACAGGCGTGAGCCACCATGCCTGGCTCTCACCACTTCTATTCAACAAAGTGAAAAAGTCCTTGTCTGAGCAATTAGGTAAAAGAAATAAATGAAAGGTTTCCAAATAGGAAAGAATGAAGTGAAACTGTCACTGCTGATATAACCTTATATATAGAAAACCCTAAAAGTCACCAAAGAAACTGTTAGAACAAGGAAACTGAAAACACAAATAAATAGAAAGATGTTCTGCGTTCATAGATTGAAATAATTAACATTGTTTAAATGTCTTAACTACCCAATGTAATATACAGATTCAATGTAATGTCTACCAAAATTCTAACATCATTTTTCAAGAACAGAAAAAACAATCCTAAAATTTGTATGAAACCACAAAAAGCCCAAACAGCCAAAGCAATCACAAGCAAAAATAACAAAGCTGGAGCTATCATATCACCTGATTTCAAACTATACTACAAAGCCATAGTAATTAAAATATGGCATTGGCAAGAAAAAAACATATATCAACTAATGAAACAAAATAGCCTAGAAATAAACTCATCTATGCATGGTCAACTGATTTTTGACAAAAATGCAAAAAATAAACAATGGGAAAAGGATAGCCTCTTTAATAAACGGTGCTGAGAAAACTGAATAGCCACATGCAAAAGAAATAAATCGAACACTTATCTCATATCGTACACCAAAATCAACTAACAACGGATTTAAGATATATATCAGAGGCTGGGCACGGTGGCTCAGCCCGTAATCCCACGCCTTGGGAGGCCGAGGTGAGTGAATTGCCTGAGCCCAGGGATTTGAGACCAGCCTGGGCAACTTGGCGAGACCTCATCTCTACAATAAAAAAACAAAAAAATTAGACATGCGTGGTAGCGCGCGTCTGTAGTTCCAGCTACTTCTTAGAAGCCTGAGGCAGAAGGATCACCTGAACCCAGCAGGTGGAGACTGCGGTGGCCATGAGCATGCGACAGCACTCCAGTCTCGGCGATTGAGTGAGACTCCAACTCAAAAAAAAAAAAAAAAATTAGTATAGCCATTATGAAAACTGTATGGAGACTTGAAATCAGTTTGTCAAAGAGATATCTGCACTCCCATGCTTACTACAACACTACTCACAATAACCAAATTATGGAATCCACCTAAGCATTCATCAACAGATGAATGGATAAGAAAATGAGGTCTATATACATAACGAAATACTATCTAGCCTTAAAGAAGGAAAATCTGCCAGGTGTGGTGGCTCATGCCTGTAATATCAGCACCATGGGAGGTGGAGGAAAGAGGATCGCCTGAGCCTGGGAGTTCGAGACCAGCCCGGGCAACTTGGTGAGATCTTGTCTTTACAATAAATCAAAAAAAGATTAGCTGGGCATAGTAGCACATGCCTGTGGTTCCAGCTACTTGGAAGGCTGAGGTGGAATGATCACCTAAGCCCAGCAGGTCGAGGCTGCGGTAGCCGAGAATGTGTCACCGCATTCCAACCTGGGCGACAGTGAGACTCTCACTCAAAAAAAAGAGAAGGAGCTGGACTCGGTGGCTCAGCCTGTAATCCTGTGCCTTTGGGAGGCTGAGGTGATTGGATTGCTTGAGCCCGTGGGTTTGAGACCCGCCTGGGCAACTTGGCGAGACCTCATCTCTACAATAAATCAAAAAAATTAGCCGGATGTGGTAGCGCGTGCCTATACTTCCAGCTATTTGGAAGGCTGAGGCGGAAGGATTGCCGGAGCCCAGCAGGTCGAGGCTGCGGTAGCCGAGAGCGGCCACTGCACTCCAGTCTGGGCGACAGAGTGAGACTCCAACTCAAAAAATAAAAAAAAAGAGAAGGAAAGTCTGCCATTTGAGATTACATTAACGGAAATGGAAGACTTGCTAATAAGCCAGGCTCAGAAAGACAAATTCTAGTTTACATGTAGAATCCAAAACAATCAAATTTATAGAGGCTGAGGGGAAAGGGAACGCTGTGATAAGGGCCAATAGGTAGAAGCTTCAGCTAAGCCAGGCACAGTGGGTAACACAGCAAGAGCCTGGTTTGTTTTTTTTCTGAGTCAGATCTCACTGCGTTGCTCAGGCTGGAGTGCACTGGTACACTCACGGCCACCCCAGTGTTGACCTGCTAGGCTCAGGTGATCTTTCCATGCCCGGCTAATTTTTTTTTGATATATAGTAGATACGAGGTCTCACCAAGCTGCCCAGACTAGTCTCGAACCCCTGGGCTTAGGCAATCCTCTCGCCTAGGCCTCCCACAGTGCTGGGATTACTGGCTTGAGCCACTGTGCCTGGCCAGAGAAACTGTTTCTTAAAACAAGAACAATAGGAAATGAAAGACAAGGTCAGACAGTAAGCTCAAGTCTTTCTTTAGGATCTATTATGCAGTGTTACAATATTGTTAACAATAGTACACTAGAAAAATATAAATATTTTGAGGTGATGGATATGCTGATTAGCTTGATTTAATTATTCCACATTGTATTTATGAATATAACATCGCTTTGTACCCTACAAATAGACGCAATTACACATTTTCAACTTACAATAAATAAAAAATATAGGTTGAATATCCCTTATTCAAAGTGTTTGGGGTCAGAAGTGTTTTGAATTTCATTTTTTCAGATTTTGTATCATACTAGTCAAGCATCCCAAATATGAAAACTGAACATCCAAAATCCTCCAATGAGCATTTCTTCTGAGTGGCATGTTGGATCTCAAAAATACTTTGCATTTTGGAGCGTGTCAGATTTTAGATTTGGAATAGTTAACTTTATTAAAAACAAACAATAACAACAACAAAAAAGAAACCAGCACACTCCAAAAAGTAAAAAATACCTAGGACACCAGAAACACAGGCAACAACAGTAAAAACATTAAATGGACATGAAAATTAAAAAATTTGTTGTACCAAAAAAGCCAGTCAACAAAAGGAGAAGGCGATCTATGGAATGGGGGAAAACGTTTGCAAGTCATATACCTAATAAGAGGATAATATACAGAAAAAAGAACTCCTACAACTCAACAACAAAATACTAAATAACCTGTTTAAAAATGGGCAAAGGAAGCTGGGGACAATGGCTTATGCCTGCAATCCCAGCACTTTAGGAGGTGGAAGTGAGGATCGCCTGAGTCCAGGGATTCGAGATCAACCTGGGGCAACTTGGTGAGACCCCATTACTACAATAAATCAAAAAATTAGCTGGGCGTGGTGGTATGCGCCTGTGGTCCTGGCTACTTTGAAGGCTGAGGTGGAAGGAACATTTGAGCCCAGCAGGTCAAAGCAGTCGTGGCTGTAAGCGTGCCACTGCATCCAGCCTGGATGACAGAGTGAGACTCCTACTCAAGAAAAACAAAACAAAAAAAACAGGCAAAGGATTTGAATAGATACTTCTTCAAAGAAGATAATACAAATAGGTAATAAACACATGAAAAAAAAGATGGTTAACATCACTAACATCATTAACACCTCTAATCTTAGGGAAATGCAAACCAAAATCACAAGGGTACCACTTCATATGCCTTAGGATGGCCGCTATCAAAAAAACCAAAAAGTTAGGTGTGGTGGCTCACACCTATAATCCTAGCACTTTGGGAGGCAGAGGCAAGAGACCAGGCGTTGGAGATCAGCCTGGGCAACATGGTGAGACCTCATCTCGACAATGAATCAAAAAATTAGCTGGGCATGGTGGCACGTGCCTTTAGTTCCAGCTACTTGGAAGGCTGAGGTGGAAGAATCGCCTGAGCACAGCAGGTTGAGGCTGCAGTGGCCGTGAGCATGCCGCTGCACTCCAGCTTGGGTGACAGAGTAAGACGCCAACTAAAAACCAAACAAACAAAAAAAACCCCGCAAAATCAAACTGGAAAGGGCTAACAAACAAACAAAAAAACCCCTGCAAAACCAAACGGGAAAGGGCTGGTAGCAGGGGCTCATGACTGTAATCCCAGTGCTTTGGGAACTTGATGTGGGAGGATCATTTGAGGTCAGGAGTTTGAGACTTGCTTAGGTAACATAGCGAGACTCTCCCTCTAAAAAACTTGTTAAAAACTCAGCCAGGCATGGTGGTGCATGCCTGTAGTCCCAGCTACTTGGGTGGCTGAGGCACCAGGATAATTTGAACACAGGTGGTCAAGGCTGCAGTGAGCTATGATCCTGCCATGAGGAAGACCCTGTCTCTAAAATGATAAATAAACTTAAGATTAAATAAAAAACAGCAACATGTTGGTAAAGATGTAGAGAAATTGGAACCCTTGTCATTGCTGGTGGAAATGTAAAATGGTGCAGTTTCTATAAAACAATATGGTGGGAGCTTCCTGAGAGCTGAGTACGTGGAGCTTCCTAAAGGGTGGTGTGTCCAGGGAGTGCATGTAAGCTCCCTTCCCCCATACCTGACTCTAGTCATCCTCTTCAACTGTCTTTTGCAATATCCTTTATAATAAACCGGCAAATGTAAAAATATAAAAACAAAAACAAAATGGTGGTTCCACAAAAATTTTAAAATAGAATCACCATATTATCCAGTAATTTCACTTCTGGTATACATTCGAAAGAATTAAATCAGGTTCTCAAAGAAACATCTGTACACTCATGTTCATAGTAGTATTATTCATAATAGTCAAAAGGTGGGAGCAACCCAAATGTCCATCAATGCATGGATAAACAAAATGTGGTATGTGCATATAATGGAATATTATTCACCTTTAAAAAAGAAACTCTGACACATTTTCTACAACATAAATGAAACTTGAGGACATGTTTATGCTAAGTGAAAATTGCCAGTCACAAAAAGACAAATACTGCACAATTCTATCTATTGAAGTACTTAGAGCAGTCAAAATCATAGAAAGAAAGAATGGTTGCTAGGGACTAGGGACATAGGAAGAAGGGAGAGTTGTTGTTTAATGGGCATAAGTTTTAGTCCTGTAAGATGAAAAGGTTCTAGAAACTAACTACGCAATGTGAATATACTTACTACTACTGCACGGTATACTTAAAACTGGTTAAGATGATGAATACCTTTATGTCAACTTTACAATTAAAACTAAAAACAGTCTAAAAAAAAGAATAAAATACCAAAATGAAAAATCAAGACGGGTATGGTGGCTCATGCCTGTAATCCCAAAACTTTTCGGAGGCTGAGGTGGGAGGAGTGCTTGAGGCCAGGAGTTTGAGACTAGCCGGAGCAACACAGTGAGACCCTATCTCTACAAAAAATAAAAACAGCCAGCCTTGTTGGCACATGCCTACAAGTCTCAGATACTAGGGAGGCTGAGGTAGGAGGATCCCTTCAGCCCAGGAGTTGGAGACTGCAGTGACCTATGATCATGCCACTGCGCTCCAGTCTAGGCAATAGCTCAAAAGACCCTGTCTCTGAAAAGCAAAAAAAGAGGTCGGGCATGGTGGCTCATATCCGTAATCCCAGCACTTTGGGGGCCAAGGTGGGAGGACTGCTTGAGCCTAGGAGTTCAAGACAGCTGGGTAACATAGCAAGATCCTGTCTCTACAGAAAATTAAAAAATTAGCCAGGCATAGAAGCATGCACCTATCGTCCCAGATACTCAAAAGGCTGAGGTGGAAGGATCACCTAAGCCCAGGAGTTGAGGTTGTGGTGAGCCATGCACTCCAGCCTGGGCGAGAGAGTGACTCCAACTAAAAAATAATTTTAAGTTAAAATTAAACTCTAAGTACCATGCTACTATTAAAAAAAGTTTTTATCAAGCATCTCCTCACAAAGCATGTTACTGGAGTGGTAATTAGTTAAGGAAAAGTGCCTATGTCATCCAGCTAACCTGAGATGCTATCTATTAGGCTTACCCCAGGAACTGCGTATGAGCCCTTACTCTAAACCAGAGGTCCACTCTCTAATCCTGAAACTGCTGACATATGTGACACAAGAGTTGGCATCCACAAACGCAAAATCCTAGGATTTTCAAACCCTTCCTTCTTCCTACCTGCGACTAATAGAACACCAGGCTCACATCAGCACTTACTTCACTTTCACAACTTGATTCTCTATTCCTCCCCCACCCTTCAAGAATGTTACAAGAGTTAGTGGGTGTTAGCAAGACCCCTTCAGAAACTAGCCATTCCAGAAAAATAATTGCTTACATACCAAGGGCTGCCAACAAGAGCAACTTCCCAGCAGCATGTTTTAGTAACCTTAATGAAGCAGAGAGCAACGCCTCCTGTAATACAAATTCTGGTTGGAAGAAAGGATCTACAGATTGTGGAAAAGTACAACTTAAAAAGCAAACACCACAGACTCCAGTGGAGCAGGACAGCAAGCAGAGATTTCTAAATACAGAGCTCAATTGTAAGAGTCCACTGTACCTTAATTCTCACTATCATCATTTGCTGTCAAAAATAGAAACTTCCATGTCTTGATCCATTCAGAATGAGTCACAGCAGGCACAGCTCTGTTTCCACAGGACAGCTGGGTCAGAAAGGCCACACAGGGAAATGCAAAAGGCAGCCAGCAGGTTTTCTTAGGGATTATACTGCTCCAGCTTTTATCCTTCTTCCAAGCTATTCTGGTGCCAAGAAAGCTGCAGGGTGGTCTTTGCTCTGCTCTGAAAAAGCTTCAATCTTTTCACCAGCAGGACTGAAGTAGTCTCAGGTCTGCAACTCCCTCTGCTGCCCAATGTTTTCTTTGCATGCTGTAGTTGTTTTAATGAATTTCAAATTCAAATATGTTAAAAGAGCTAACTAAAGTAGCCCTTTATCTCCAAATATTCTCCAAAAAGGAATAAGTTCAAACAGGAGAGGACTACAGCTGGAATGCAAACTTCTAAGCTGAATTGACTTCTATATTCACCTACAGTAGCCCTCTCTCTCAGAAAGAATTTATTTCATTCAGTTTAATAAAGTATCCCTCATAGGCACCTAAAGCAGGAGCTGGACTTCTTGGTCTTTCATCACCAACCTTAATAACACTCATCTTCCAAAATCAAATTTAAATAACATTTAGGATGTAGGGCATTAAAACAATCTGTTTACCACTCTGTTTCACTGTATTTATTCAACTTTGTGCCTAGCTAACAGCAGATGCTCAATAGCCATCTAATAGAATTTTAACAACAACTACCTTGAGATACTGGGGAGGAAAGATTTGTCCACATAAGAATTCAGTTAACGACCACAAGGGGAGGACCCAAAAGCCTTAGAGAAAGGAGTAAGAGACAGGAAAGAGTCTCCAACATACCATTATTCTGCCTAACAATTTACCTATCAGCTATATTTTTAGTTTTCAGACTACCAATCTCACAATGTCTCCTTCCTGTTGACTTTTTTTTTTTTGAGTTGGAGTTTCACTCTGTCGCCCAGACTGGAGTGCAGTGGCCGCTCCCGGCCACCGCAGCCTTGACCCACTGGGCTCTGGCGATCCTTCCACCTCAGCCTTCCGAGTAGCCGGAATTACAGGAGCGCGCTACCACACTCGGCTGATTTTTGATTTATTGCAGAGATGAGGTCTCGCCAAGTTGCCCAGGCGGGTCTCAAATCCCACGGGCTCAGGCAATCCACTTACCTCAGCCTCCCAAAGGGGTGGGATTACAGGCTAAGCCACCAAGCCCGGCTCCTGTTGACTCTTTAACAGAGCTCTTTCTAAATGTAAAGCCACTTCATTCTTTACCTATACCCAAATACTTCCCACATTTTTGATCTTAGTGATAAAATTCACAAATACTGAGCTGAGCAAATACTGACCCCATTAAATAATGTCCCTAACCTACTTAGGTTAGAAATTCTAGTATTCCAGCATATAGAATTAGAAATGTTTTTTTTTTGTTTTTTTGAGTTGGAGTCTCACTCTGTTACCCAGAGTGGAGTGCAGTGGCCGCTCCCGGCCACCACAGCCTCAACCTGCTGGGCTCCGGCGATCCTTCCGCCTCAGCCTTCCGAGTAGCCGGAATTACAGGCGCAGGCTACCGCCCGGCTGATTTTTTAATTTATTGTAGAGATGAGGTCTCGCTGCCCAGGCCGGTCTCGAATCCACGGGCTCAGGCAATCCGCTCACCTCGGCCTCCCAAAGCGCTGGGATTACAGGCTGAGCCACTGAGCCCGGCTCCTGTTGATTCTTTAACAGAGCTTTTTCTAAATGTAAAGCCACTTCATTCTTTACCTATACCCAAATACTTCTCACATTTTTGATCTTACTGATAAAATTCACAAATACTGAGCTGAGCAAATACTGACCCCATTAAATAATGTCCCTAACCTACTTAGGTTAGAAACTCTAGTATTCCAGCATACAAAATTAGAAATGAAGGCATGTATTAGTGCAATAACCCTTGTTTATTTTTGTGAGCCCTTCCCTTTCCACCACCCAATATAAAAAAGCTTACCTCTCAGACAGAATTTCTACTCTTTGTCTCAAGAATCTATAGACCCATTCTTTGAGAAGCCCAAGTGCCCAGGGCAACTGCCACCCTTCAGAAACTTTAAAATAAATACCAATGGTGTCACTGTATAAAAGTTCTCTACCACTGGATAGGAAAAAAAAGTACATTTTCTAATAAAAACAATCCCACAGCATTTATTGTCATCTTGTAATAACATAAGGGTAATCAAAACAATATGAACAAATGTTTTTGAACTATAGTCCAAACAAAGGACACCTAAAAAAAAAAAACTATATTGCGCTCTCAACAATTTCTCACTTCATTGATCATTTCTAGTTGGAGACACTTTGCAGCAGGGTAATATTATCTCCTTTTAGCATGATCCGACCTACAACAACAAAAAAATAAGAAAGCTATTAATAGGCACACATTCAGAAGTATGATCATCTTTTAGCCTCAGAATTTTCTATTCAGCTCTTCAATAATATTTTGAAAACACTTTCTCTCTTGTGAAGATAGATGAACACACCAGACACGATGGCTCATGCCTGTAATCCCAGCAACGCAGAAAGCTATGGTAGAAGGACTGCTCGAGCCCAGGAGTTGGAGGCTGCAGTGAATTATGATTGTGCCACTGCACTTCAGCCTGGGCAATGGCAAGATCCTGTCTCTTTTTTTTTTGTTTTTGAGTTGGAGTCTCACTGTCGCCCAGACTGGGCTCCAGCGATCCTTCCGCCTCAGCCTTCCGAGTAGCCGGAATTACAGGCGCACGCTACCA
>NW_007251282.1:100620-107135 GCF_000164805.1 Carlito syrichta
CCAGGCGGGTCTCGAACCAGCGGGTTCAGGCAATCCACTCACCTCAGCCTCCCAAAGGCACGGGATTATAGGCTGAGCCACCGAGCCCGGCTATAACCCCATTCTTAAAGCTGTTAGTATATTAAAGATCCCCTCCTCGATAAATAAACCTGTTTCAGTTTTACCCAACATTTAAATTAATACTTTTTTTCCTGAGAAATATCTATAAACATCTTCAGTAACACTGGTAGAACACTTTGAGAAACTATAATCAATTCCAATAGTTATTAAACTGTTTACTTTCCCAATCTTCTTCTTATATTCTACAGGATGAATGCTACCATGGGATTTCAACACTTGACAAATAACACAAATAATATGACTTCAGCCAGGCCTGGGGCTTGTGCCTGTAATCCCAGCTCTTTGGGAGGTCAAGGAAGGAGAATCACTTGAGTCCAGCAGTTCAAGACCAACCTAGGTAACTTAGTGAGACCCTGTTTCTACAAAAAAATAAAATAAAAAAATTGCTGGGCATGGTGACATGTGCCTATAGTCCCAACTACTTGGCAGATTGAGGCTGGAGGATGGCTTGAGCCCAGGAGTCTGAGGATGCAGTGACCTCAGTAAGGCCAAGCTTGCCCTTCTTGGCAAGACATCTTTAAATCTGAAAAACCCAGGCAATCATAAAAGCACAGCAAAGCATCATGCTCTCAGAATTTATTTTCCAGATGTCTAGTACAGGCTCAAGAGAATCACCAAGGCATGAAATAAGGAGACACCCAAAGCCTACAACTGAGTACTAGTGATTTGTGAACTGAACATTTAACAAAAAAAGGCAAAAAGGCTAAATAAATCTCAAGCTAATGGGATGTTAGCAGAAATGATTCAGTGTGTCTTGTGAAACCACGAATCTAAGACCCCTTATTCGTTGGGTTAAGACGTTTAATTCATTGTTCAAATATTTTTGAGTTTCTACTGTGTGCTAGGCATTGAGTTAGGCACTGAACCTATTAGGGAACAATACTTAGGAGTACTTGATCTAATGGCAGAGACATTAATAAAATAACCACAATAATAAACAACTTACTGCAAACTCAGAAAGGACATCATTGCTCTCCCCCATCCCCACTCAAACCAAATTAAACTCTGGGCTTCTTAGGGGAAGTGATATTTGATCTGAGTTCTAAAGACACATGAAACAGCATATACTATACAAAGATTAATGGTGGGGCAAATTCACAGAACTGAAAGAAGTGTGGCTGAAGCTCAGAAAGTGAGGCAAAGTGATACAAGATGAGCAGAAGGAGGTTAAAACCAGACTATAAAGGACCTTGCAGAATATTTTTTTTTACCCTAAGAGAAACATGAAATCATTGAAAAATTTCAAGCAAAGGAATGACACAGACTGTTGTTTTTAAAAGATGACTGAAGCCTGGAGAGCAAACTGGATGGGTGGGCGGGGGGGGAGGAGATAATGTAGTTGCAGAGAAATCAGTTAATAAGCTGAATGGAAATTGGTGCCATTCAGTAAGTCAGGAAACACTAAATGGTGTTTCTATTAACTCTAAGTAGCATGAAGTGAATTTGATTTCTGATACATGACTTCAAGGAACTTTTTTTTTGTTGTTGTTGGAGTCTCACTCAGTCGCCCAGTCTGGAGTACAGTGGCCGCTCCTGGCTACTACAGCCTCGACCTGCTGGGCTCCGGCGATCCTTTCGCCTCAGCCTTCCAAGTAGCTGGAACTACAGGTGCGCGCTCCCACGCCCGGCTAA
This sequence comes from Carlito syrichta, assembly GCF_000164805.1. Classification (NCBI taxonomy): domain Eukaryota; kingdom Metazoa; phylum Chordata; class Mammalia; order Primates; family Tarsiidae; genus Carlito; species Carlito syrichta. Next base: position 102,373 of record NW_007251282.1, read on the forward strand.
TTTTTTTGATTTATGTAGAGATGAGGTCTCGCCAAGTTGCCCAGGCGGGTCTCAAAACCGCGGGCTCAGGCAATTCACTCACCTCGGCCTCCCAAAGTGCGGGATTACAGGCTGAGCCACCAAGCCCAGCCAACTTTGAGGAGTTTTTAAGGCACTCATGTAGAAATGGGAATAGGCTCAGAGGAGAGGTCTGGGCTATAATTATAAATCTGGGAGTCAATACACAGATGGTAATTAAGTTATAGTCTTGAGTACCTAGGAAGATAATACTGAGCGACAGAAGGGCCTAGAATCAAGCCGTGAGAAACCCAAACATTTAATAGCTAGGTCCCAAATAATGAATATGCAAAAGTCTGAAAAGGAGTAACCAGAAATGAAAAATGAAAACCAGAATTTAGTATCACAAAGCCAAGATGTGATACTGTAAAATACAATATTTGGTCTTTAAGAAAATATCAGGACCCCATATCCTGACATACAATGCCTAAGATCCTTAGACTCTCCAAGGTGATGTCTTTTAAATGCTAATGAGTCAACTGATGGCCAGTAGCCTCTAGGAAGCTTCAGGATGGGGACTGGTCACTGGAAGATCCAAGGCAGGATTAGAGAGTTGGGACTTTCAGCCCCACCTTTCAACCTTGGGAGAAAAGGGACTGAAGGCTAAGTTAAACAGCAATGAAAAATGGTTTAATTCGTCATGCCTATGTAATAAAGCCTCCATAAAAACTCAAAAGGACAGGGTTCTGACAGCCAAATATGTGGAGATTCCTGGGGAATGGCAAGCCCAGAAAGGGCACGAAAGCCCTGCAACCCTTTCCACATGCCTTATCCTATGCATCTCTTTACCTGTATCCTTTGCGATATCCTTTATAATAAATCTGTTAACATGTTTCTGAGTTCTGTGAGCTACTGTAGCAAATTTATCAAACCCAAGGAGGGAGTTATGGGCCCCAGTTTATAGCCAGTCAGAAGGCACAGGAAAAACAACCTAGAACTTGCTACTGACGTTTGGGCACCAGGGAGAAGTCTTGGGGACTGAGCCCTCAACCTATGGGATCTGACACTATCTGGAGATAATGTCAGATTTGACAAATGAATTAGAGGACTCTAAGCTGGTGTCCACTGCAAACTCGATTGCTTGCTTGGTGTATGGGGAAATACCCTCTCACATCTGGTCACAGAAGTCTTCTGTTTGTTGTTGAGTGAAGGAATAGAAAAATCACTTTGTTTTTTTCTGAGACAGGGTCTTCCCCTGTCGCTCAGACTGGAGTGCAGTGGCAATCTCAATCATAGCTCACTACATCTTTGAACTCCTGGGTTCAAGTGATCCTCTCACTTCAGCCTCTTGAGGAGCTGGGATTACAGGCCTGTGCCACCACACCCAGCTAATTTTTGTATTTTTTGTTGAGTAGTGATCTCACTATGCTGCTCATTTCTCTTGAACTCCTGGCTTCAAGTGATCTACCCACCTTGGCCTCCCCAAGTGTTGGGATTACAGGTATGAGCTGCTGCACCCAGTCTCATTTTGTCTCCTCCACCCACTCAGAAAAGGCAACAGAGTATTTTTTATTCTTTCTTTGCCTGTTTATAAAAAGTGTTATAAGAAGGGAGTGACTTAATACTGTCTGGAGTTATATAAAATGAGAACTAATATTGATCATTAGATTTAACACCTTAGTCTGGTGACCTTGGTGAGAACTGTCTGGGTGAAGAAGCAGAAATGGACTATGGTGAGGATGATTCCAAAAGTGTACTACCCCCCCACAATAACTTCTCAAATGCAAATTAAATTTAAATGTGATTGTTACAGGTCATTGAATTCTACAAGTGAATAAACATTTCTAGAACTCTATGAGACCATTCATATTCTTACCCAGTTGTTTTCTTGACTTTGTTTTAGAATGAATCTCTTCTGCATCATCTAATACAAGGTTCATATACTCATCAAAGCCCTAGAAAAATAAGCCAATTGGCTGTTATCTTCAAGCAAAATCACATCCAAATCACTCTAAAAGAGTATACCTAAATACAAAAATGCCAACTAACTTCAGAAATTCACCTCTACTAATCATTCTACTAAAATACTGCCTTCTTCCCAAAGCTTCTTTTTAGTAACAAAGCAAGCCAGAATGTAGCCCAAATCACTTCTTCAACCTTTTGGATTTCATTAGACATATCAATAAGCCACTCTCTTATCTTTTATAATCTGTCCAATAAAGAGTATGAGTATCCATTGAATGAATCACCTGCTACTGCCACTGCATTTCTCATCTTCTCCACAAAACATATACACTACCTACCATGCTTGTGTTCCGATTGGTAAGTGGTGAAGAGATTATTGATGCAATCCCTGGTGTCTAAGTGGAATACCAAAGTGTCCTAACATAATACTTCTAGCCATATTTTATCTTTCCTTAAAAACTTAACTTAGGTTATCCTGCTATCCTGGAAGGTTACTTTAACCCCACGCAGCTCTATTTAGTTATCACCTAACCCTGAGCAAATACTCTATTATTGTCACATAACCAATTTCATTTTTTTTTTTTGAGTTGGAGTCTCACTCTGTCGCCCAGACTGGAGTGCAGTGGCCGCTCCCGGCCACCGCCGCCTCGACCTGCTGGGCTCCGGCAATCCTTCTGGCTCAGCCTTCCGAGTAGGCGGAATTACAGGCATGTGCTACCATGCCCGGCTGATTTTTTGATTTATTGTAGAGATGAGGTCTCGCTGCCCAGGCGGGTCTCGAACCTGTGGGCTCAGGCAATCCATTCATTTCAGTCTCCCAAAGGCGCGGGATTACGGGCTGAGCCACCGAGCCCGGCTACCAATTTCATTTTTAATCCCTTCCTCCCAATATTATTATTATTGTTAAACTAATTTTTTAAAGTTAACTTTCACTCTTTTTTGAAATTACTCAATCCCCATTAACCACAACAGTGAAAAAAAGGCTAAAAATGGGCCCTGGAATACTTTCCTTGGGTTGAACCTCTGATTTTTTGTAAATTAATTTGGCTGGACATTTTCTGTGAAATCATATTTTATAAACAAATTGCTCTGAGATAAAATAGCCTAGATACTCACAATGATACAGCCCTCTATCCGCATATTCACTTGCTCATAAAGCCACACCTGAATCCGGGATCTCTGAAATAGTTATAAAAGTAGAAACATTAAAAAGAAAGTAGAAAAACACAAATGATAGAGAAATATGGCTCCTTAAAAAATGTAATGAATATAAGTCAAGTATTTTAACTAACTGGTATGAAGTACCTAAGTGAAAATGAAGTAAAAAAAAAAAAAAAGCTGCCGGGCTCGGTGGCTCAGCCTGTAATCCCACGCCTTTGAGAGGCTGAGGTGAGTGGATTGCCTGAGCCTGCGGGTTCAAGACCTGCCTGGGCAACTTGGCAAGACCTTATCTCTACAATAAATCAAAAAATTAGCTGGGTGAGGTAGCGCGCGCCTGTAGTTCCAGCTACTTGGAAGGCTGAGGCGCTACTTGGAAGGCTGAGGCGCTACCTGGAAGGCTAAGGCGGAAGGATCGCCGGAGCCCAGCTGGTCAAGGCTGCAGTGGCCGGGAGCGGCCACTGCACTCCAGTCTGGGTGACAGAGTGAGACTCCAACTCAAAAAAAAAAAATCTATTTTAAAAAAAGAGCTGACACACTGGCTCACACCTGTAATCCCAGTACTTTGAGAGGTGAAGGCAAGAAGATTGCTTAAGACCAGAGGCTCAAGACCTGGATGGGCAACTTGATGAGACCTCATCTCTACAAAAATATCAAAAAATTGGCTGGGTGCGATGGCAAGTGCCTGTAGTTCCAGTTACTTGGAAGGCTAAGGCAGAAGGATCTTTCGAGCCCAGCAGGTCAAGGCTGTGGTAACCATGCTTGTGCCACTGCACTCCAGCCTGTGTAACAGAGTTGAGACTCGACTCAAAATAAACTAATAAATGAAATAAAACAAAGAAGTTTAACGAATTACCCCATATCTAATAACTGTTAACCAAGAATGGTAATGTGCCAAGAAATATTTTTATTTAATAAGTACCATATCGGTACTGTCCAAATTAATCATTGCCTTGCGACCTTGGAACTCAATCATACTTTTTACTGATTCAAGTCTCTATATATTCAGCAGTGATTTCTAATGACCAAGGGTTTCTTTCTCATCTCCTATATCAAAATGCAGCTCTAAAACAGAGCTTTCTCTTGTCCCACACCTAACAACCAGGGTAGGAACCCTCAATTCAGGTAGTTAAAAATTAAAATTCTTAAAACTCATCTTTTTCAATTGTATTGACACATTCTAAACTTTAAGTCACTAAAAATGCCCCCCAAATGAAAGCAGCTGCCATTCTACCCTCCCCCCCTTTTTTTGAGTTGAAGTCTCACTCTGTTTTCCAGGCTGGAGTGCAGTGGCACACTCACGGCCACCGCAGCCTCAACCTGCTGGCCACCTCAGTCTTCCAAGTAGCTGGAACTACAGGCATGAGCCACCACGCCCAGATAATTTTTGACTTATAGAGACAAGGTCTCGCCAAGTTGCCCAGGCTGGTCTCGATTCCCTGAGCTCAGGCTATCTTCTCACCTTGACCTCCGGAAGCGCTGGGATTACAGGTTTGAACCACAGCGCCCGGCCCCCTCTTCCTTTTTTTAAATTTAAGTTTTCCCACAGGTACTAAACGCGCTACCTTCTGACATGGTTTAAACTGATAGGGGTTTTCTCCCAAGGTTTCATCCTAGCTCTAGGATACAAAGGGGGGAAAGTT
>NW_007251282.1:107449-109558 GCF_000164805.1 Carlito syrichta
AACAGTGATCAGGGAGATTGACAAAAATAACCAAAATAAATTCACTTTTTGTTTAAATAACAGTTACGAAACAATGAACAACAAACAACTTACGTACGTTTTGCAAGTATCTGAAGATGAGGTTCTGCACGACAGTGGTTAAGGAAAAAAGAACAAAGCAGCATAGTCTCTGCTCACTTAAACAGCTGTTCGATCCTACCCCCGGCTCACCTTCGTTTTCTGAAACCGAGGCCTGGTGCCTACGCAAACGCAAAGTGTCCGAGTAGGCATGATCCGGGTCCCCTAAAGACTCTGAAGAAAGCCCCTTCCCACTCTTACTTTCTGCTGGGGTTTCCTTGTGCCGACATCTTCCTCTTCCCCGAGTCCGTTAACTTCCGCTTACACTCGACATCTACTGAAAGCTCTCCTCCCTCCTTTCGCCCCTTTCACTCATGTACTCCCCAGGCAGGGGTCAGCCCAAGCCCACCTCCCACCCATCACCGATCCTTCAACTACCCGCGCTTTCTCCCGGTCTCCGTCGCCCCGAGGGCTCATGGGATGTGGGTCTGTACTCCGCTCCCTCAGGCCTGCTCTTTGCCTGAGCCTTCGCACACTGCTTTCGGGCCCGAACCTCCTAATCCTGACATCCAGCGGAGGATACGATGGGCTGCACCATCACCTTCTGCACTTTCTGGCCCTGGCCACGGTACGCCATGGTGAAATAATCTCACAAAGCGCACGCCCGCACGCCGCCTCAGAAAGCAATTTCCGGAATAAAGAACCGGAAGCGGAAGCGCATGGAATCACGCGGCGCCCTGGGCCGCCCCTGGGAAATGCCTCTCTAGCCACAAAGCCGCTTTTCTCTGCGCTTCATGGCATCCGGGGGAGGCCAAACTGATGCGGCCGCACTTGGAAACCTGGGTCGATCCTATGGCGCCACCTGGAGGGAAGCTGGAGGAGGCGCCGAGGGGCTTCCGTTGCCAGGAGGTCGTGGTGGGGAGGCTGCAGCCGGTTTCCGTTTTCCGAGTTAGCCTTGAGAGCCAAAATCCTCCCGCTGCGTATTTTTGCGTCTGTAAAGTGCGTGAATGTAGTGCTTTTCCGGAGGCCTACCCTGCTCGGGTGCAGCAGCGTCGCGGCGGAGAGGATAGGGCGGCCAGAAGCTCGTACCCAGGCCGTGCACACGCGGCCTCGGCCAGGAGCCATCTGCATTGGAAAGCCAGCCAGATGCAGTGGCTTGCCCGGGTCACAACCCACCTCTCATCAGCCCGGTGGCGAGTGATGTTGATGGCGAATTGGGGGGAAGGCGCTGAAATCCGCCTGCTGGGCGCAAGTCCCGCTCACGTGGAGCCGTGGGGCCGGGGGTAAACCACCCTGCCTTGCCGTGGCTTGGCTTAGTTTCCGGAACTGAGGTTCCGATGCGCCTCCCTCCGGAGAGGAAGATGCCACGAGGAGCGGCCGGGGTGCGCGCCCATTAGGGCCTGGCTCGGGGTTTCCGGTGTGACACAGCCGGCCGGCGGAGGAGCCGGATTCCGCAGGCCTGCCGGGCCCCCCAACCCCCCCACCTTTCCAGGCTTCTGGCCGGGCGGAAACTTCATTTAAGTGGAACGCCCGCCTTACAGACGAAGAAACTGAAGCTCAGCGCTGAAGAGACTTACTTGCCTCAAGACCGCCACGCAGGGCAAATGGCGGAAGCACAATTCGGTCGGCCGAAGCCTTCTGCTCAATGCGGCTCGTAATATTAATGATGATCTTCTCTGGAAAGCGATTTTTCAACTACAAAACTCTAGAAAACGCATGGGATGACTATTTCTTTAAAAAAACAGAAACCTGGCCGGGCTCGGTGGCTCAGCCGGTAAACCCCAGCCCTTTGGGAGGCCTAGGCCAGTGGATTGCCTGAGCCTGCGGGTTCGAGACCCACCCAGGCAACTTGACGAGCCCTTGTCTCTACAATAAATAAAAAATTAAGCCGGGCTCGGTGGCTCAGCCTGTCATCCCGCGCCTTGGGAGGCCGAGGTGAGTGGGTGGCCTGAGCCCGCGGGTTCGAGACCCGCCTGGGCGGCGAGACCTCGTCTCTACAATAAATCAAAAAATCAGCCGGGTGTGGTAGCGCGCGCCTGTAATTCCGGCTAC
>NW_007251282.1:109637-111992 GCF_000164805.1 Carlito syrichta
AAAAAAAAAAAAAAAAAATTAATTAGCCAGGCGTGGTACTACACGCCTATAGTAGTTCCGGCTGCTTGGAAGGCTGAGGCAGAAGGATCGCCGGAGCCCGGCTGGTCGACGCTGGGGTGGCGGTGAGTGTGCGGTTGCACTCTAGCCTGGACGACCAGATGAGACGCCAATTAGATTTTTAAATAAAAAATATTTTCAAAAAACTTTCGCCAGCTAGTGCGGGGAAGCTGACGTGGGCAGATCTTTTGAGCCCAGGAATTCAATCAAGGCTGCAGCGCACTATGATGGCACCACTGCATTCCAGCCTGGGCAACATAGTAAGGCTAAAAAAAAAAATTTTTTTTCCCCATCCCAAACCCAGTAGTGTGTCATACTGTGCACAGAGATAGACTGGCTGACTTAACATGTGTAGGACACACTAGGATGACATCTCAGATGCTGAGATGGTTAACTACTTGTGTCTGCATTTCCTGTTTGTGACGTCATGATTCCTAAACTTTTGGGAGTTGACTTCTATAACCAAGAATTTGATTATACAACTTATCAGAACTGCTTGGTGATTTCCTTGAGTTTTAACAATGATTTTGCCTTTTTACACTTAAAACTTTGATTCGTCTGGAATCTATATCCTAGTATACCAACTGCCTGCGTGTAGTGCATTTGTGTGCATGTGTGCTTATATTTGCTGAGTTGATACTTGTGTCCACTCATGAACCAGTATCACTGTTACAAGTATGGTAGCTTTATAATGTTTTCATATTTAGTTGGACTAGAAGTTGGTAGAATTTTCCTAGCTATTCTGGTTTTTTTGTTTGAGACAGGGTCTTGCTCTATCACCCAGGCTGGAGTACACTGGCATGATCCTGGCTTACCTGGCAGCCTTAACCTCCTGAACTCAAGTGCTCAAGTGATGCTCTCACCTCAGCCTCCTGAGTAGCTGGAACTACAGGTGCGTGCCACCAAGTTCTGCTAATCTTTTAAAAACTTTTTGTAGTGACAAGGTCTCACTATGTAGCCCAGGCTGTATTCTGGTTTTTCACACAAACTATAGAATCAGCTTATCTCATTTTATTTTTTTAAGATGCAGGGTCCAATTCAGGGTCTAGGTATACAAATGTTCAGAATGCAGGTACCCTTGTTGATGAGGTGTGCCCTCCCCCCCACCACTTTCCCTTAATTGCCAATCCTACCCCACTGCTCCAATTTACCTCATTTAAAATAATCCTTTTGGGGTTTTTTTTTTTAGTTGGAGTCTCACTCTGTTGCCCAGGCTGGAGTGCATCGGCACGCTCACGGCCACCGCAGTGTTGACCTGCTGGGCTCAAGTGATCCTTCCGCCTCAGTCTTCCAAGTAGGCAGAACTACAGGCCTGTGCTACCATGCCCAGCTAATTTTTTTATTTATTGTAGAGATGAGGTCTCACCAAGTTGCCCAGGCTGGTCTTGAACCCCTGGGATCAGGCAGTCCTCTTGTCATGGCCTCCCAAAGTGCTAGGATTACAGGTTTGAGCCACCACGCCCAGCCTCCTTTTGGGATTATTGTGATTACATTAATTTCTAGTATTAGAATTAAATTTTTTTTGTTTAGATTTTCTTTGAATTGTTCAGAAATTTTTGTTTTTCTTCAGATAGACCTTGTGAATTTAATTTTAATGCTAGATATATTTCATTTCTCTTTTTCTTAAAAATTGTCTTTCTCAATTGTTTGCTCTAGCTGGTTTTTAGAACAAAAAGAATGATAAATTCAATTATATAAAAATGATAAAGTTTTGGATGACTAAGGACTTTAATAAGTAGAGTCAAAAGATTTGGGAAAAATATGTTTGTAGTACATCAGATAAATGGCTAATCTTACTGATATATAGAGTTCCCTAGAAAGAATGCTGTTCTGGTTCTCTATTGCTATATAAGACATATTCCAAAACTTAGCAGCTTAAAACAGCAACCACTTTGTTATAATTCATGATTTTGTGTGACAGGAAGTTGGGCAGGTTCTCAGCTGGTGGTTTTTCAGAATACCTGAGGCACTGAAAGCATCGGTTTTGGGAAACTGGGTAGCTGGAACAAGAATAGGAGGGAGAAGTCGGCTCGGTGGCTCAGTCTGTAATCCCGCGCCTTGGGAGTCTGAGGGAGTGGATTGCCTGAGCCCGCGGGTTCGAGACCCGCCTGGGCAACTTGGTGAGACCTCATCTCTACAATAAATCAAAAAATTTAGCCGGGCGTGGCAGCACGCGCCTGTAGTTCCAGCAACTTGGAAGGCGGAGGCAGAAGGATGGCCAGAGCCCAGCAGGTCGAGGCTGTGGTGGCCGGGAGCAGCCACTGCACTCCAGTCTGGGTGACAGAGTGAGACTCCAAC
>NW_007251282.1:112221-121792 GCF_000164805.1 Carlito syrichta
ACTACAGGCGCGTGCTGCCACGCCCGGCTAATTTTTTGATTTATTGTAGAGATGAGGTCTTGCCAAGTTGCCCAGGCTGGTCTCGAACCACTGGGCTAAAGCAATTCTCTCACTTCAGTCTCCCAAAGTGCTGGGATTACTTTTTAAAGCATTCCCTAAGTACTTCAAGGCCAGGGATTTGGTGTATACTTGTCTATCCATAATGGCCAGTAGTGTTTAAGGGTTAGTCATAACATTCTGAGTCTCTTCAAGGGGTGAGTCTGAATACTTTGTTAATATGTATGTATCTTTCACATTTCTTCATAGCTTTTCCAAACTTGATTACCCTCCTTGAGCTCCCAGCCCAAACAAGTGACCCCATTTACCATATATATCCATCAGGTAGGAGTTCCCTCCATTTTGCTTCTCCTTTCCCTAAAAATTTTCTCCTTCTGCTTTGCTTTGAGTAAGAGTCTCACTCTGTCACCCAGACTGGAGTGCAGTGGCTCGCTGGGCTCAGGCGATCCTTCTGCCTCAGCCTTCCAAGTAGCTGGAACTACAGGCACGTGCCACCACGCCCAGCTAATTTTTTGATTTATTATAGAGACAAGGTCTCGCCAGGTTGCCTAGGCTGGTCTCCAACCCCTGGACTCAGGTAATCCTGTTGCTTCTGCTTCCAAGTGCTGGGATTACAGGCGTGAGCCACTGCACCCAGCTTGCTTTCGAGTGCTCTTGATCCATCCAATTCCCTTACTCTCAGTTATTCATTCAACAAACAGGTTTTTTTTGAACACTATTCCTTCTCTGCGTTCTTCAAAATCTGAATCTTAGCCCTTACTCTTAACTCTAAAGACTGTTGCTTAAAACTTATTAGAGGACAAATCAGAGTCTAAGACCAAAAAGCCCAGAAACAGGCATACCAAGTTGTAGTTCACTTTTTGCTTATTGCCATTGACTCAGATTCTGCAATACCTCAGCAGTTAAGTCCAACCAAATGTAGTCTAGTTAATAGATCACTCAGTAAATCTAAATCCTAGATTTAAATATTTAAATATATATATAAATTCTGAATTGTTGCTCTTATTTAGGGTCATTTTTTGGCCCATAATACAATGCTAGGGAAATGGTGAAGAGAAAGTATTCTTTGTGCTCATGCCCTTAATTAACAATTTTGCAAATTCAAAATAAATTGCAAGCCAGGTGTGGTGGCTCATTCCTGTAATCCCAGCTTTGGGAGGCTCACCTGAGCCCAGAAGTTCAGGGCTGCAGTGAATCATGATTGTGCCACTGCACTCCAGTTTGGGTGACTGAGTAAAACACTTATCTCAAAAGTAATAAATTGCAGTTTGGAGATTTAATTATTAATGCAAGGCCAGGCATGGTGGCTCACACCTGTAATCCCAGCACTTTGGGAGGCTGAGGCAGTAGGACTGCTTTATCTCAGGAGTTTGAGACCAGTCTGGGCAACATAGTGAGACCATGTCTCTATAAAAAAATGAATAAAAATGAATTATTAATGCAGTCAGATGTCTGGGTTGTAAGAACTTTCAAAGTTTACTGAACAGTTTCCTAAAATCAGATTAAAAAAAGAAGCTGGGTCCAGTGGCTCATGCCTGTAATCCCAGTGCTCTGGGAGGCCCAGGTGGAAGGATCACTTAAAGTCAGAAGTTTGAGACAAACCTGGCTAACATAGGAAGACCCTGTCTTCAAAAAAATTAGCCAGAGCCGGGCTCGGTGGCTCAGCCTGTAATCCCACGCCTTTGGGAGGCTGAGGTGAGTGGATTGCCTGAGCCTGCGGGTTCGAGACCCGCCTGGGCAGCGAGACCTCATCTCTACAATAAATAAAAAAATCAGCCGAGCGTGGTAGCATATGCCTGTAATTCTGGCTACTCGGAAGGCTGAGGCGGAAGGATCGCCGGAGCCCAGCAGGTCGAGGCTGCGGTGGCCGGCAGCGGCCACTGCACTCCAGACTGGGCGACCGAGTGAGACTCCAACTCAAAAAAAAAAATTAGCCAGACATGGTGACACACACCTGTAGTCCCAAGCTACTCAGGAGGCTGAGGCAGTGGGATTGCTTGGGCCAGCAGTGAGCTGCAGTGAGCTATGATCACACCATTGCACATCACCTGGGCAACAGAGCGAGATTATTGTCTCTCAGGAAAAAAAAACTCTTGAAAATTCAACTAATCAAACCCAATGGCACATAAGAATACATACTTTGAACACACTGACCTTGAAACTACAATGGGGAAATAAAGTAATCTTCCAATGAATGTAGTGTAGGATTTAGTGTCAAAATGGGTATGTGAATTAAAGGTACTCAGTAAGTACTCAATAAAAGTTAACTAGTTTAAAACAGCATTACATATTTAGCAGTTATAACTGGAGGCAATGTATTTCCTGTTGCTAGACTGGAAATTTAAAGCAATCAAATACCTTAAAAAATTGCAGAAGCCGGGTTTGGTGGCTCAGCCTGTAATCCCGCACCTTTGGGAGGCTGAGGTGAGTGAATTGCCTAAACCCGAGGGTTCAAGAACTGCCTGGGCAACTTGGCGAGACCTCATCTCTACAATAAAATAAAAAAATTAGCTGGGCATGGTAGTGCACGCCTGTAGTTCCAGCTACTTGGAAGGCTGAGGCAGAAGGATCGCCGGAGCCCAGCAGGTCGAGGCTGCGGTGGCCGGGAGCGTGCCACTGCACTCCAGTCTGGGCGACAGAGTGAGACTCCAACTCAAAAAAAAAAAAAAGAATTGCAGAATTGCAGAATTATTCGGGTAAAATAAAACCACAATCTTAGGAAAGGTTTTGCAATTGTCTATGGTAGTTTCAAAGATTGATAGAGATGAAAATACTATGTTCTGGCAGGATGAGAGGATTCACTGTGAGTTAGGGTTAGGGTCAGAACTTTAGGGATCCTTCACCTTGAGATAAAATATATGAATCATAAAATGACCTTAACATTTCTGGCTACAGCCAAACTGCAACATTTGGGCGCTTTTCTGTTAAAATTGTAAACCATCACTTAGAACTAAATATACTGTTTTTGCTTTTTCTGAAAAGTTGATTTATAGGAAAACCTATGTCCTCTGGTATATCTAAAAAAATTTTATGTGCTCTCACAAAATTGGGAAACTGAAAGACCTGAACTTTCCTAAATTAAAATTTTTATATGGCTGTACATAATAGCTCACGCCTATAATCCAACACTTTGGGAGGCAGAGGCAAGAGGACTGCCAGAGCTCAGGAGTTCAAGACCAGCCTGAGCAACATGGCGAGAACTAATCTCTACAATATGTCAAAAAAGTAGCCAGATGTAGTGACACATGCCTGTGGTTCCAGCTACTTGGAATACTGAGGTGGAAGGATCACCTGAACCCAGCAGTTTGAGGCAGAAGTGGCAGAGTGTGCCACTGCACTCCAGCCTGGGCAACAGTGAGATTAAAGAAAAGAAATTCTTTTATATGCTGTAACTCCATGCTTGAACATTCTAAATCATTGAAATCTACAATCATCTTTTTTTTGAGTTGGCATCTCACTCCGTCGCCCAGGCTGGGGTGCAGTGGCAAACTCACAGTCACCCCAGTGTCGACCTGCTGGGCTCCGGTGATCCTTCTGCCTCAGCCTTCCAAGTAGTCGGAACTACAGGCATGCTACCACACCCAGCTAATTTTTTTATTGTAGAGATGAGGTTTTGCCAAGTTGCCTGGGCTGGTCTCAAACCCGAGGGCTCAGGCAATCCACTCACCTCAGCCTCCCAGTGATGGGATTACAGGCTGAGCCATGGAGCCCAGTCTATAATCACTTTTAAAAATTACTTTGTAATTTTTGTAGAGGTAAGTTCTCTCCAAGTTGCCCAGGCTGGTCTCGAACTCCTGAGCTCAAGCAATCCGCCTGCCTCGTCCTCCCAAAGTGCTGGGATTGCAGGGGTGAGCAACCACATCCAGCTATGATCACTTTTATTTTTTTTGGTCAGTCTCACTCTGTTGCCCAGGCTGGAGTGTAGTGGCATGCTTACAGCCAACACAGCCTCAACCTGCTGGGCTCAGGCAATATAGGCATGCACCACCATGCCTGGCTAATCTTTTGAGGTCTCACCAAGTTGCCCAGGGTGGTCTTGAACCCTGGGCTCAGGCAATCCTTTCACCTTTGCATCTCAAAGTGTTGGGATTACAGGCGTGAGCCACCGCACCTGGCTTATGATCACTTTTAAACGCTCCCACCTTTTAAAAACATGACGTCACTTGAGGGACAATTATAAGAACTAAGTTCCAGTGTCAAAAAAATCCCCATATATAATAATATGCATTCTTACCTAAAGCATATGCAGCTAAAACTGGGCACACTTGTAAATTTATCATTATGTCTTTGTGAAAGGTTTCTAAAGCCAACTAATACCTGTGAAATTGGGGCAGTTACACAAAAGGCCAACAACATTCTAATGGGGGCCTCTTGGCAAGGTGGGATCCTAGGCTGAAATGATAAGATTACTTAACTCACAACATCAAGACTTTCCTACACCAGTTTATTTAAAACACAAATAAGTATTTCTCTTTCCGTAAGGGTTCAAATAATGCTGAACACGAACCATTGACTAATACAAGTGCTTTAAATATGAAACAAAATTATTCTTAAAAAAGCAAAGGAATAAAGGTTATATACAAAAGAGACCCGGAATTGATAAGCTAATTCCAAAAATGAAATGAGTAGAAAATCTGTGGTGAAACCAGTACATTCCACCCTGCTTTGGAGAAGGGCTATCATACAACATTCAGTCAGCTGAAGATGGATTGGTAGAGGTGCGTCTATACATAAATTTCAAGTCATTTTTGTTTGTGCAGAATCATCCAGATCTTCCCAAGACTGAATGGGCAGTCCTGTGGCTTTCTTCCTTTCTGTATTCCCAACAAGGCTACATGAAGTTCAACTCTTGATGAGCCGCTTACAACAGCAGTTCCTTAGGAGCCAACATGACAGGTGGGTCAGATTTCCCTATGAGAAACAAAACTGGCCACCCACAGCAAAATATCAAAATGGACAAGTCCTTGGCCTTCCTCCTCCTTCCGATTATATACATTATGTCTCCTTTCAAGACTATTGTCCCCATCATGCTTATTCCTTCGCAAGTCTAAACCTTGAGGTGATATGAAGGAGACCAACATCAAGAAAAGAAAATTCAATTCAGAAACGAAGAAAACTGGCAGGTATACAATACACCCCCAGAGCATCGCAATATCCCTGCTACAGTACAATCCATTGTACTGGTGCAGTCCATATATTGGCAGCTTAAGCAAGTTCATTTTTCTCTCTCTGGTGGTAAAAGGACACCAAATAAATACTGGGCAATAGGAGTTTGCTGAAAGAGTTAGAAATAAAAAATTAATCAGTCTTTGTCCCTGTGATATTTCAATGCCAGCAGGAGGCAAGTACTGAAGAAGGGACAATTTTCATACTAACAAAGAATATCTCTAATCATGACACCATCTCTTATAATGAATCCAGGAATCCCAGAAATAGAAAATTAGTTTCAAAGGACCCCTGAGGCACTTTAAAGCCTTAAAAAAATTACAGTAATAATAAATTAGATATTGCTCTTCAGAGGCTAACAGAGCAGCAGAAGATCAAAATCAGGTCCAAAGAGTTATGTCCACATTATAGACTTCCTGAGCTGCTCAGCCCTCTTTAAAGCTTAGTTAAATCTGCAAATACCTTTAAAAAGACATACAATTTAACACAGACTGAGTGGGGTTTTTTTTTGTTTAGTGGTAGCATGAAATTTGGTCCTTAATGGTAGCAGCTGTCTTCATCCATTTCAAATTCAGGTAATATTAAGTACATACAGACATTACATAAAAGAAAGAGTACAACAAAGAAGAAACAAACCAAAACTGACAAACACCTCAAGGAGTCACTAAGTTCTCTTGCACATTTTCACTTGGAACTCCCTCTCAGTCTCTTTTTTTGTGAAGATAAGGGTATGACAGAACATTTTTCTCAAAGATGCTAAACAATGGCATCAAATGGATAAATGGTTATTGACTTATACAAAAATCAAGGAATCCAGGACACATACAGATAATTCAGAGGTATACTTCCGATCTGGGGCAAATTCTAAACTAAAGAATGATCATCTCAGGTAAATGTTACAATAGATTAAACTAAGTCCAGTTTTTTGGTGAGTTTTTTTTTTTGAAGTGTCCTCACCACCACTTTCAGCTATCAATCATTTCTGATAGCTCAAGCAGAAGGTCATCTTCATCCTTCCCAGGATCCAGGTCAATCTCAGCTTCTAATTTGCCTCCTGAAATTTCCCATATGAGTTTCTCAAAATCATCCTCCACAGATAGTGGGGGCTTTCCTGTTGAGGCAGAGCTGAGCCGGCGAGTTTTCGTGGCCATTTGGGATGAAGAAGGGCCAGATACTTCTGGGGGTGAGGGATCTGAAGGGGACTGAGCTGGAGGCAGCATAAGACTGTAAGGGGAAAAAAAAGTTGTTAGAAAACTGCCTTTTTCAACAGTTGGCTGAATCACCTGGTCTCAAGGGGACAAAATATCAGCAAAAAGTTGTTTCTAAGGATGTACATACAGAAAATTATTTTACTGATTTGGGACCAAGCATTTTTATAATTTAAAGGATAATTATCCCGCACTTTGGGAGGCTGAGGTGAGTGAATTGCCTGAGCCCGCAGGTTCAAGACCCGCCTGAGCAACTTGGCGAGACCTCATCTCCACAATAAATCAAAAAGTAGCCAGGTGTGGTAGTGTGTGCCTGTAGTTCCAACTACTTGGAAGGCTGAGGCGGAAGGATCGCCGGAGCCCAACAGGTCGAGGCTGCGGTGGCCGGGAGCGGCCGCTGCATTCCAGTCTGGGTGTCAGAGTGAGACTCTAACTCAAAAAAACCCCCACAAAACATCTTTTAGGTAATACAGGCAAAATATAAACAATGGTACCAAAGGAGAACAATAACCTTGAATTTTCATGCCTTCTTGAAATTAATTTGAAGTTCAGTAGATTTAGATGTGGCTAAATGGTTTAAGATTATTTAACCAGTGTTATTCTTTAGAGATCATAAACAATAACAGTAGACCAGAGTTTAGTTAGAAGGAATTACAAAACATTACCTGTCTCTAGGTTTCTCTGCCTCAGGCACAGTGACTGATTTGTCCTCAGAGAGGAGTGGGATAATAGCCTACAAAAGAAAGAGTAAGGTAATCCAGTAAGAGAGTCAGGCTTTTTTATTTGGGCAGATTCATTTTCTTTTGCTGCCTTCCTAGAATCATGGCTATCATTCTTTAAGCCTGGGAATCCAAGAACCAATAATCCAAGGGTTGAGTGTACAGATAAGCAAAATTTCTTGCCACCCAAATTTTAGCTTTTAAAAAATCCTGTCCTGGCCAGGTATGGTGATTCACGCTTTCAGAGGCTAAGGTGGGAGAATCATTTGAGGGCAAGAGCTAGAGACCAGCTTGTGTAACATAGCAAGACAGATGCAATCTTTCCAAAAAAGTAAAAAAATAAATAAAAATTAGCTGGGCATGGTGGCATGTGCTTATAGTTTCTGTTACTAGGGATACTAAAGGGAGAGGACTGCTTGAGCCCAGGAGTGTGAGGTTGCAGTGAGCTATGGTTACGCCACTGCACTCCAGCCTGGGTAATGGACCAAGACCCTGTCTCAAAAATAAAATTCAATAAAAAATTAAAAAATTCTGTCCTGTTACTTCACAAATGTCTAACTACACGCAAAATACATGTAACAGATCAAATAACGAAAATACTAGAAAATGCCAGGAAATATGACACACAGATATAAATAGAGCACTAAGTTAATCTTTCCTGCTTCCCTACCACATAGAACAAAAGCACCACGGAAGTGGGTCTACTTCTTACCACAGCTGCTTTTTTGGCAGGGCTTTCCTGTAGAACACTGCTGGAGCTAAGTGGCTTCACAGCTGCGATGACAGCAGGGTGCACCTCCACTGCCTTGCGTTTTGGGGCCAATTTGGGCGATGAAACAACTTTAACCACAGATGGCTTCACATTCACTTTGGGTTTAGCTACAAGAGACAGAACACATATAATTAACAGTCAGAATATATTAAAACATAAAAATTCCTTTAGTACTAGAAATACCATAAATAAGTTTTTAAAAAAAGACTAAAAAGGCAACTTGTAGTACAGGTGATCACCATGTAGATATACCCATTCAAACGACCCCTTTAAATACCTCTTGAATTTGTTACTATTCTTCTTTTCCCTGTTTTTATTCTTCAAAACCAGAAGATGCACCACAGAAAGTTTTAGACAAAGTTTTTTTTTTTTTTTTTTTTTTGAGTTGGAGTCTCACTCGGTCACCCAGACTAGAGTGCAGTGGCCGCTTTCTGCCACCGCAGCCTCGCCTGCTGGGCTCCGGCGATCCTTCCGCCTCAGCCTTCTGAGTAGCCGGAATTACAGGCACGCGCTACCACGCCCGGCTAATTTTTTAATTTATTGTAGAGAAGAGGTCTCGCTGCCCAGGCGAGTCTCAAACCCGCGGGCTCAGGCAATCCACTCGCCTCAGCCTCCAAAAGGCGCGGGATTACAGGCTGAGCCACCGAGCCCGGCTTAGACAAAGTTTTTTAAGCAGCAACTTTTATTTTGAGAAAGGAACTTATCTAGTTTTGTCTTTGTATATTATATCAGATATAGTACTATCCACCTGTGGATACAAGGCAAATGAAATTCAACCCAACTGTTGCTAGGGAGTTACTGAAACATGAAAATTTGGATATCCCAAAGCAAGACACAGTATAGTAGAACACTCACCTTTACCTCTTTTTTCCAAGGTCTGTGCTGCACATTTCACATTCAGTACTGAGTCCCCAATCCCTGAGGTTTCTACCTCCACTTTCTGGGATGACTTAGTGGAAAGCCGCTTGGTCAGGTGCCGTGTGATTCCTGGCACAGCAGTGAGCACTGGTTTCCCTGCCACTTGAGCATTGCAAGAGGCTACATCTTCGCGAAGAGGCGTCAAGACTGATTTTTCCTTTTGTAAAGTTCCCCTCTCCTGTTTCGGCACATGCTTCTCTCTCACGGTCTCACATCTCTTGACCTGAACTTTAGTGATGTCATTTCCTGTGGCTTCATCTGAAGCCTGTGGATAAATTTAAATGATAAATTAAAATACAGGCCGGACCCAGTGGCTCAGGCTTGTAATCCCAGGACTTTGGAGGTGGAGGCGAGAGGATTACCTGAACCTAAGGGTTTGAGAACAGCTTGGGCAACATGGCGAGACCTTGTCTCTACAATAAATAAAAAAATTCGCCAGGTGTGGTGGCATGTGCCTTTAGTTCCAGCTACTTGGAAGGTTGAGGCAGAAGGACCACCTGAGCCCACCAGATCAAGGTTGAGGTAACTGAGATTGTGCCACTACACTCCAGCATGGCCAACAAAGTGAGACCCTGAGTCAAAAAAAAAAAAGGGAAAAAAAATCAAGTACTTCTAATACTTCTAAAAACCTATATAATAATGATAATTATTACTTTTTTAAAATTTTTGACTAGGAGTCTCACTCTGTCGCCCAGACTGGAGTGCAGTGGCCGCTCCCAGCCACCACAGCC
>NW_007251282.1:122574-155712 GCF_000164805.1 Carlito syrichta
GGGAGCAGCCACTGCACACCAGTCTGGGCGACAGAGTGAGACTCCAATTCAAAAAAAAAAGAAAAAAAAGCAAAACTTTCAGCTGGTCTCGGAGGTTCAGCCTGTAATCCCAGCACTTTGGGAAGCCGAGGCAAGTGGATTGCCTGAGCCCAGGGGTTCGAGATCAGCCTAGGCAACTTGGTGAGACCTTCTCCTCTACCAAAAAAAAAAAAAAAATTAGCCAGAGGTGGCAGCGTGCGCCTGTAGTTCCGGCTACTTGAAAAGCTGAGGTGGAAGGATCACCAGAGCCCAGCCAGTCAACGCTGGGATGTGAGCGTGCCATTGCACTCTAGCCTGGGCGACAGAGTGAGACTCCAACTCAAACAAAACAAAACAAAAAAACTTCAAAACCTTTTTTTTATTTTTAAGTAGGCATCTCACTCTGTCGCCCAGGCTGGAGTGCAGTGGCACGCTCATGGCCACCGTATCCTCGATCTGCTGGGCTCAGGTGATCCTTCTGCCTCAGCTTTCTAAGTAGCTGGAACTACAGGCATGAGTCACCACTCCCAGCTAAGTTCTTAGTTTATTGTAGAGACGAGGTCTTGCCAAGTTGCCCAGGCTGGTCTTGAATCTCTGGACACAGGCAATCCTCTCGTGTCTGCCTCCCAGTGCTGGGATTACAGGCGTGAGCCACTGCACCTGGCAAAAAAATAAAACTTTCTAATTTTTGTATGATGTACAGCATTGGAAAAAATTCAGTTTGAAAAATACTAATGGTCGCTAGGCATGGTGGCTCTCTCCAATAATTCCAGCACTTCAGAAGGCTGAGGTGAGAGGACTGCCTGAGCCTGTGGGTTCAAGACCAGCCCGGGGCAACTTGGCGAGACCTCATCTCTACAATAAATAAAAAAAATTAGCTGGGCGTGGTGGTGTGTGCCTGTGGTTCCAGTTACTTGGAAGGTTGAGGTGGAAGAACTGCTTGAGCCCAGAAGGTCAAAGCTGCAGTGGACGTGAGCATGCCACTGCACTCCAGCCTGGGTGACAAAGTGAGACTCCAATGCCAAAAAAAAAAAAAAAATGCTCAGTTAAAAAAAAAAACTTTATAAAGGCAGAGAATAAACTAAAACTAAAGAACACATTTTACCACTCATGTAGCCTTTGTCTGCCATGGACAAAATCATACTGATCATAAGCTTACCTCTTTAGCTTCTGTTTTAGTAACACTGCTCTGAGAAGCAACTTCACTTCCTTCCTGAAGTTTCTTCTCTTCTTTCATTCCTGTAGTCACATTAAAGACATCATCGATTTTTTCATTTGGGTTATAACTTCATGACAAAGTTAAACAAGACTTAATAAAAGTAGTAAGAGGCCAAGTGCAGTGGTTCACACCTGTAATCCTACCACTTAGGGAGGCCAAGGCGGGAGGACTCTTTCAGCCCAGGAGTTCGAGACCAGCCTAGGCAAAATAGTGAGACCTCATCTCTACAAAAAATCAGAAAAAATTAGCTGAGTATGGTGGTGCATGCCTGTAGTCCCAGCTACTCAAGAAGCTGAGGTAGAATGGTTGCCCTAGCTGGGAATTCAAGCCTGTGGTGAACTGTAAGTGTGCCACTGCACTCCAGCCTCGGTAACAGAGTAAGACACCGACTCAAAAAACAAACAAACAAACAAAAACACAAAGGAAAATAATAAGTTAGGAGGACAAATAAAATTAGATAAAGCCCACTGGACCTCATAAAGTCTCAAAAAGCACATTAAAATAGCAAAGGGCTCTACAGTGCTGCCGTAAAGAAACAGCTTCACTTCATTTACTCTGGCATTTTCAGTTATCCGAGTAAAGAAAAGTTGTCAAAGAGTGCCTAGGAATAGCCGAGGAACACTTCTTTGAAATATTATTTGGGCAAGTGGTACTACGGACCAAGGCTCTTATTACCTGCTTTTTTGGTGATTCGGAGCAGCCGCCTTGCCCCCGGGGTAGTCTCAGGTTGAGGCTGGGCGCTGGTGCTACTCTCAGAGCTCTGCTGCACCCTCAGGGCCTTCTCCAGTTTGATTTCCTCCAGCGTCTTGATGTGTACCTCCTGCATAGACTTTGTTCTACCTGTAGGCTCCTCTGATTGTCCTTTGCCAGCAACTACAGTTGGCAAAACCGCTGTTTTTTTAATTTCACTATCAGTCTTTAGTTTGATACAAGTTGCATCCTTTTTGCTCTTTTGTTTCTCTGCTTCCTGCTGCCGATGTTTTTTTTCAGCCAGTACCTCAGAGAAGGTTTTTATTCGAATAGTGGAGGAGCTTCTTGTTCCGGAAGTAGAATCATCAGCTTTTGAAGGTCCTTCTGTCTTGAGTTTAGTCTCCAATTCTCCACGTTTTTGACTGGCTCTTTCAAGAAGAATTTCTTCTAATGTCTTAACATGGATCTCACCAACTTTAACTCTCTCTGTTTTCACGGGGGGGGGGGGGGAAATATGTCATTGTACTTGGAATTCACCTCCTCCTGACTAATGATCACTATTCTTGGATCAATACAACCCAATAGAGAGGTATCATTTAGGCAGGCAACAAAAATAATCAAAAGTATAACATTAGCTTCAATCTTAATTTTAGATTACTACACAATTCAGGTAGTGGCTCCCAAGAAAAACTCAGAAGGTACAAATTGCTGATGCATATTTCTATTCAGAAGTCTATTATTCTTTAAATAAGAGTAAATATATACACTTATATAGTTCTATTTTATAAATTTAAGTTTAAAAATTACAGTACAGGAAAAATATAAAGAATACCAAATTACAGTACAGGAAAAATATAAAGAATACCCCAACATCTGGATAAAAACCAATATTTGTATTTTTTTTGGTTGTAGATTTAAAAAGGCATATATTTGTATCTTTACAAAACTGGAATCATCTCATACTTATGTATGTTCCTCCTGAGAGCAGATTTCTATAATAAGAAAATAGACTTCTTTTTTTTTAAAAAAGATGCTTAAGTTACTCTGTATCAAAAGGTCAAAAGTGGTACATACTTTTTTGGGACCTTTCTTCATTTGATAAAAATGCAATTTAGTTTTCCATATCATTATTGTTTAGAACACGACTCTTCATAACCGCAATTCTTTTAGTACATAACTACTAAAATTTTATTTTAACTCTGTGTTGTATATTTAGGTTGTTTCTAATTTTCAACTACTGATGCTACAATGAATAATCATTTTGCCATCTCAAAGTACAAAAAAGAAATTCACACTAGTGAGTAATTATTACTAAAAAAACAGGACTACAAAAAACAAAAAACCGTAACCTATCTGCAATCAGTAAATTAGACAAAAAGCAAAAACTCTTATGGCAAGAAAAAAATCTCAGAATCTGGTCTTAGGATTGACTTACCCGTTGCCTCCTCATTGTTTGGACCAGCTGACATGCCTAATCGCTCCTTCAAAGACTTGGAAACTTGAACTGTAAAAAGAAGAATTAAAAAAATCAAAAGCTGAACACAGACTTTTTTTTTTTTGAGTTGGAGTCTCACTCTGTTGCTGATTGGAGTGTAGTGGTACACTCCCGGCCACTGCAGCCTCAACCTGCTGGGCTCTGGCAATCCTTCTGACTCAGCCTTCCAAGTAGCTGGAACTATAGGCGCACGCTACCACACCTGGCTAATTTTTTGATTTATTGTAGAGATGAAGTCTCGCCAAGTTGCCCAGGCGGGTCTCGAAACCACAAGCTCAGGCAATCCACTAACCTCAGCCTCCCAAAGCGTGGGATTACAGGCTGAGCCAACAAGCTCGGCTTGAACAGACTTTTTTTTTTTTTTTTTTTTGAGTTGGAGTCTCACTCCGTCGCCCAGACTTGAGTGCAGTGGCCACTCCCGGCCACCGCAGCCTCGACCTGCTGGGCTCCGGCGATTCTTCCGCCTCAGCCTTCCAAGTAGCTGGAACTACAGGCGTGCGCTACCACGCCTGGCTAATTTTTTGATTGATTGTAGAGATGAGGTCTTGCTGCCCAGGCGGGTCTCGAACCCGCGGGCTCAGGCAATCCACTCACCTCAGCCTCCCAAAGGCGCGGGATTACAGGCTGAGCCACCGAGCCCGGCTTTGAACAGACTTTTTATAGGTCAAATATCTTTTTCAGAGTTCACAAATTAGGCTATACTTCTCTTCTAATGCAAATATATATATTTTTAAATCTCTGAAGGTCTTAAATTTTTTTTCTCCACAGAAAACATGTATGTGAATCACAGATTCCCTAGAGCAGGGGTCCCTAGCCCCCGGGCCACTGACCAGTTAGGAGTCAGGCTACATAGCAGGAGGTAGAGTGGCAGCAGAAGGTGAGTAGCAGGAGAGTGAGCCGAAGCTTCATCTGTATTTACAGCCACTCCCCACTGTTCACACTACCTGAGCTTTATCTTCTGTCAGATCAGCAGTGGCATTAGCTTCTCACAGGAGCGCAAACCCTATTGTGAACTATACACATGAGGGATCTAGGTTGTGCACTCCTTATGAGAATCTAATGTCTGATAATCTGAGGCGGTGATATTAGCACTGGGAGGTGGCTGCAAATATAGATTAACATTAGTAGTGAGGTTTGACTGCACACCCTCTGCCCCCACTGGTCCGTGGAAAAACTGCCTTCCATAAAACCAGCCCCTGCTGCCAAAAGGGTGGGGAACTTCTGTCCTAGGGCACTCTGGAAAGCTTAAAAACAAAAACCTTCCTTATACCTGAAAAGCAAAAACTACTGAATTCAAAGAAATAATCCTGTTACTATAAGACCTTCTAAAAATCTTATTGTCATCAAAAGGCTTCATCCCCCTACATCGATTTGAAATATGCTCTTTAATTATGAAAATCTTCAATATGACTGACAGGCAAGAAGAAAAGGAATTTGGCAAGCTTTGAGAATGCAAGAAAGTCCCCAAACAGGAACATCAAAGCCTCTTAGGCCAGAAGAAAAGGGGGATAAAAGATTATCTCCAAGGAAAGTTAAAACTAAACACAATGGCCGGGTTTGGTGGCTCAGCCTGTAATCCCGCGCCTTTGGGAGGCTGAGGTGAGTGGATTGCCTGAGCCTGTGTGTTCCAGACCCGCCTGGGTAACTTGGCGAGACCTCATCTCTACAATAAATCAAAAATCAGCCGGGCGTGGTAGCGCGCGCCTGTAATTCCGGCTACTCGGAAGGCTGAGGTGTAAGGATCGCCAGAGCCCAGTGGGTTGAGGCTGCGGTGGCCGGGAGCGGCCACTGCACTCCAGTCTGAGCGATGGAGTGAAATCCAACACAAAAAAAAAAAAAAAGAAAAAAAAATACTAAACACAATGAGAAGGAAATAACACCTGTTCATTAGTAATTACCCCCACGATTTCACTGCAAGTCATACGAAGGGAAAAAAATTAAACCCTTGATTTCTTTTTCTCTTTCAACTACAACAAATACTAACTCCCTGCCAGAGGCGAATGCCTGTAGTACCAGCAAATGGGAGGGTGAGGGAGGAGGATGGCTTCAGGCCAAGAGGTTAAATACAGTTCAGGTAACATGGCAAAACCTTGTTTCCAAAAAAGGTCGGACCCAGTGACTCATGCCTGTAATCCCAGAATCTTGGGAGGCGGAGACAGGAGGATTGCTTGAGCCTAGGAGTCCAAAACTAGCCTAAGCATGACATAGCAAGACCATGTCTCTACCAAAAATAAAAAAACTAGCCAGTTGTGGTGTGCACCTGTAGTCCCAGCTGAGGCAAAAGAATCGCATTGCCTGAGCCCAGGAGGTTGAGGCTGCAGTGAGCCATGATTGTGCCACTGCAGTCCTGCCTGGGTAACAAGGTGAGACCTGATTCAAAAAAAGAAAAGAATTCAAATCCTCCAAATATCTCTTAATTTAGTACACGTTTCCAACCAACTTCTAAAGCATTAAATCTATGCCACTATCTCCTCTTATCTGGATTATTGTAACAGCTTGCCAACTCACACCCTGGACAACAAACTTATCCCCTTCTAATCTTTCTCCTCCATATTGCAGGCAAGGTAATAGTTCTAAAATGTAAATCTGAGTCTTTGATCCCTACTTATAACCTTTTGATGGGTTGTTACTATCTTAGGATAAACCCAAACTCCCTAGCATGGCTTAAATGTCTATATATGATGATGTAGCCCCTCCTTCTTCTCTAGTCATCATGCTCTTCAGCCATTTCTAGCTTCAGCCATACTCAGGTTCTTAAGTACACCATGCTTTATTTAGCTCTGGGACTTTGCAGGAATTATTCTCTCTCTGCTTGGAACACGGTCCCTGGCCCTCCAACTTCACCTGGCTAATTCCTAACTCATGTGTGAGGTCTAAGTTTTAACCTAACTTTTCTGTGAACCTTTCCCTAACAGATGACAAAAACAGATGCCCTTCTTATGTGTTCTCATAGCACCAATGTACTTTTCTCTGTCCCGAATTTATCATAGTATTTGTAAGTATTCCTACCTGCCATTATACTATCATCTCCTGAGGGGTATGATGGTATTTATTTTGTTCAATGGTGTCTACACAGAATCTAGCAGAGTAAGAACTCAAATGTTTGAGTGAATAGTAACAGACACCAGAATAACCTAATTTGCCTGAACAAAAGAATGACAAACCATAGCTGTTAACACTGTAAGAAACAACTGTTACAATTACACACACACACACACACACACACACACACACACACACACACACACACACACACACAGTATTAAAACAAAAGTACCTTTCTTTGGTGTTTTGTCAGTGTCAGTTTCTGGAGCTTCAACTTTCTTCCCTAGCCTCTGTGCAAGGCTACGCTTTAATGGAGGATCATTGTCACCACCTATAAACAGTGAGAACTTTAAGATTTCAAGTCAATCTTTAGCAAAGTCAAGAAATCAAACAAGGCAGCACAATTCTGTAAGTTTTCTGCATTGATGTGGGGTATTTGTTTACCAGTTGCTTGAGAATTCAATGTTTGACTGGCCAGGGCCTACGACAACAACGACAACAACAGCAACAGCTACTATTACTACACAATGTTTTAGAAAGAAAAAATAGCAAGAAAAAGGACAAAAAAATTAGAAAGCACAAATAAACATTTACCAAATAACTGACTAAAACTACAAATGAAGGATAACCCCTGGTTGAGATTAAAGTTCAGAATCAGGAATGTAAAAAATCTTCACGAAAAAATTTTTTAGCTGGTCAACTGTTGAGTTCATCATGTGAATTGCACCTGGGATAAGTAGGACAGCAAAAGAATTATAAAATTTTAAGTTTTCCTGCGATATAGAGACTCTGAAGGTCAAACAGTCCTCTCTTCAATTCTAGGTAAGAAATCTAAGGTTCTGAAAGATTCTGCATCTTACTCAAGTCACCAACTAGTCAGTGATAGAGCTAAGACCTGAATAAGGTTTCCTGACTCTAAGTTATTATATTACACTGTTCAACATAAGTTTAAAAATTATCATCAGTTTTTAAAAACTGTTTTTTAGAATGCCTGACTGAAGTTACATTCTTTGCAAGGTCCCATTAAAAACTTCAAATGATCCTACAAAGTATAATTTTTTTTCTCCTCTCATTTATAATTTAAGTACAAAACAAAAAAAATCACAAAATTAACATGCATGCTCATGTTAAAATGGCTTATTTCTATACTAAAAAATTATATTTTTATAGAGACAAGATCTCGCTATGTTGCCCAAGTTGGACTAACTCCTGGGTTTAAACAATTCTCTCAACTCAGCTTTCTGAGTAGCTAAGATTACAAAAGCACATGCCACTGCACCTGGCTTATTTTTTTACCTAAGATTTCTAGATCAGCCTTATCAAAGCTGCAAGTCTCATGTTTTGGAATACTGGCTTGGCATAAACAATTATTGCTCTCAAAATCTAGAACTGGTATTGTTTCTTGAAATACAGATTTTAAAAAATTATAAAGATTGCTTCCTTTTTCTTTCTTCTAAGCTCTTTTTGGAAATGACTATATAATGCATAATATATTCATCTGAATATAACCTTGGCCAAGTTACTTAAGCTCTTCTGAGTTTGAGCTTAGTGCAGAAAATATTTATGCATTGTGCATGGCTTGTTCATAATTACTGAAAATTAGACGAAAATTTATATAAATCACTTTGACACACAGCAAATTCAAAGCAAACAGATTTTATTTATAGGCATGATGTAATCATTGAAAATTTTTTTATTACTTATGGTAAGAGCTGCACAACTGATAAAATGATACATTCAACATTTTCTGACTGAAAAAATGTTACCAAGTTCATGACAGTTTTGAAGACAGGGCAGTGAGAATAGTTTTATTTGTAATCATTATTATTTATTTATTTGTTGGAGTCTCAATCTGTCGCCCAGGCTGGAATGCAGTGGCATGCTCATGGCCATCACAGCCTCAACTTGCTGGGCTCAGGCAAACCTTCCACCTCAGCCTTCCACCAAGCAGCTAGAACTACAGGCGTGTGCTACCATGCCCATCTTATTTTTTGATTTATTGTAAAGACGAGGTCTTACCAAGTCGCCCAGCCTGGACTCAAACCTGAGCTCAGGCAATCCTCTTACCTTGGCCTCCCAAAGTGCTGGGATTACAGGCTTGAGTCATCGCGCCCGGCTATTATTATTATTATTGAGTCGGAGTCTCACTCTGTCGCCCAGACTGGAGTACAGTGGCATGCTCATGGCCACCAGTCTTGACCTGCTGGGCTCTGGCGATCCTTCCGCCTCAGCCTTCCAAGTAGCTGGAACTATAGGCGCGTGCTACCACGCCCGGCTAACTTTTTGATTTATTGTAGTACAGATGAGGTCTTGCCAAGTTGCCCAGGTGGGTCTCGAACCCGTGGGTTAAGGCAATCCACTCACCTCAGCCTCCCAAAGCGCTGGGATTATAGGCGTGAACCACCATGCCCGGTTGAGAATAGTTTTAAAGAAAACACAAAGTAGAGACAAGTTTTCCATTTAAGCACATTTAAAGCAGCATGAAGGAAATTCTGAAATCAGAACAGATTTTCAGAATTTTTTTTTTCTGTAGTTGGGAGTCTCACTCTGTTGCCCAGGCTGGAGTGCAGTAGCAAGCTCACAGCCACCGTAGCCTCAAACTGCTGGGCTCGGATGAGCGTTCTGCCTCAGCCCTCCAAGAGCTGAAACTACAGGCACATGCTACCACGCCTGGCTAAGTTTTTGATTTATTGTAGAGATGAGGTTTCATCAAGTTGCCCAGGTTGGTCTTGAACCCGTGGGCTCAGGCAATCCTCTCACCTCGACCTCCCAAAGTGTTGGGATTACAGGTGTGAGTCACCACACCCAGCCTCAGAATAATTTTTTTGAGACAGACACTAGGTATGCAACAATTCAGTAATATGATTACGTACTTCCCTAAATATAAAACCGCACCAATAAATTCAAGGATCCCACTTTGGGAGGTGGAGGTGAGAGGACTGCCTGAGTCCAAGGGTTCAAGACCAGCCTGGGCAACTTGATGAAACCTCATCTCTACAATAAATAAAAAAATTAGCCAGGCATGGTAGCATGTGCCTGTAGTTCCAGCTACTTGGAAGGATGAGGTGAGTTGGAAAGATTGACTAAGCCCAGTGGACCAAGCCTGTGGTGGTCATGAGTGTGCCACTGCACTTCAGCCTGGGCAACAGAGTGAGACTTCTACTAAAAAAAAAAACAAAACCCCAAAACAAAAAAAAACAAGAACCCAAATTTGTATATATAGTCTTCTTTTTTGTCCCCACTTTAAAAACTCCCATTTAAATATGCTCAAAGAAATAGAGGTAGGCTGGGCTCAGTGGCTCAGCCTGTAATCCCAGAACTTTGGGAGGCCAAGGCGAGTGGATTGCTTGAGCCCGCAGGTTTGAGACCAGCCCGGGCAACTTGGTAAGACCTTGTCTCTAGGAAAAAAAAGAAATAGAGGTATTCTTTATCATGTTTTCAACCGAGTACCTTCTAAAAAGCTGGCTATGATCATAATCTAATTAAATTATAACACCTTAAATTTCTGTAACTTCAATAAAAGGTATAATGCACATAAGAAAAACATGAGGCTAGTTTTGTAAGTGCTTTCAACTAAGAATACAGGAGGACTGGCAATATTGACGAGCCCTGGATACAGAGTTTACAGAAGGTATCACGTTAATGTACAACCAGGAAACAAAAGACAAACAAAACTTACCTACTGAAAATTTTCGTTTCCCTAGTCTCTCAGTAAGGCTCAATCTAACCAAGGGTTCTTCCCCTGAAATGGCAAAAACAGAATTTCTCTACCAGTCACCAATTTTTTTGCATTCAGTAGCTACTAATGGATACAAAGTATGTTCTGATATTAGTATGAGCCTACCAAGAAAATCTGAAAGTCAGGACTCAGATTTATGCAAGACTATCACATTAAAAAACAACTATCAATAATAATTTTTTTTGAGTTGGAGTATCACTCTGTCACCCAGACTGGAGTCTCACTCTGTCACCCACCCTCGACCTGCTGGGCTCCGGTGATCCTTCTGCCTTAGACTTCCAAGCAGCCAGAACAACAGGCATGCGCTATCACACCCGGCTAATTTTTGATTTATTGTAGAGATGAGGTCTCGCCAAGTTGTCCAGGCGGGTCTCAAACTCGCGGGCTCAAGCAACATAGTACTAATTAACAGCAGCTACGTAACAAGAAAGATTGTGTTCTTAGTCATTGGTTATAAAATCCCAAGCTACACTTTTGCTTATGCACTTTGATATGTTAAATGAAATCGTACTCTAATGCTCACTCTTATATATAACTTTCTTTGATCACCCCAGCAAGAAGTAGGCTCAGTTTCTTCTGGTTCTTTCTTGTTTGAATAGTACAAGGCATTTAAATGTATCTATATCTACTATTCCTTACTAGGTTTAAAATTGAGTGAAAAAGACTTTTCCGTTTTTCTTTGAGTTGGAGTCTCATTCTGTTGCACAGGCTGGAGTGCAGTGGTATGCTCACAGTAGTCTCGACCTACTGGGCTCAGGTGATCCTTCCACCTCAATCTTCTAAGCAGTTGGAACTATAGGCATGCGGCACCATGCCCAGCTAATTTTTTTATTTACTGTAGACAGGAGGTCTCGCCAAGTTGTCCAGGCTAGTCTCAAACCTGTGGACTCAGGCAAACTTCCCACCTTAATCTCCCAAAGTGCTGGGATTATAGGTGTGAGCCACTACGCCCGGCCGACTTTTGCATTTTTCTATAACTCAAAGGATTTATTATAGCTCTTTATCTACAGTGCGAAGTTAATACATTTATTAAATGTTTATAAACTGTAAATGTAAAAATTAAATATTCATAAATATGAGAGCTGCTTGAGTAAGAATTTCAATCTTTTTTTTTTTTTTGCGTTAGAGTCTCATTCTGTTGCCCAGACTGGAGTGCAGTGGCACACTCTGGCCACTGCAGCCTCGACCTGCTGGGCTTCAGTGATCCTTCTGCCTCAGCCTTCCAAGTAGCTGGAACTACAGGAGTGTGCTACCATGCCCAGCTAATTTTTTGATTTATTGTAGTAGAGATGAGGTCTTGCCAAGTTCCCTAGGTGGATCTCGAACCCGTGGGCTCAGGCAATCCAATCACCTCAGCCTCCCAAAGCGCGGGATTACAGGCCACTGAGCCCGGCAGAATTTCAATCTTTTAGGTCAGGCATGGTGGCTCACGCCTGTAATCCCAGCACTTTGGGAGGCAGAGGCAAGAGGACTGCTTGAGCCTAAGGGTTTGAGGTCAGCCTGGGCAACTTGGTGAGATCTCATCTCTACAAAAAATCAAAAAATTAGCTGGGAGTGGTGGTGCACATCTGTAGTTCCAGCTCCTTGGAAGTATAAGGCGGAAGGATCATCTGAGCCTAGGAGGTTGAGGCTGCAGTAGCTGGGATCATGCCACTGTACTCTAGCCTGGGTGACAAAGCGAAACTCTGACTCAAAAAAAAAAAGTGAATTAAAAAAATTTCAATCTTTTAAATAGCAGAGTCAAACACACTGACTTTTCTTTCTATTCTATATCTGATCAACATACTGAACTCTTCCCAAACATTCAACAAAGGTAAAAAGTACCCACAGATATTGTTTTCCTAATTAAAAAAAAAAAACTCTAAGATCTACATATACCTTACCTTGTTTGCTGGACAGAGTAACTGTCCTCACCACGGTCCGGACATTCTCTTTCTCAGGACCTGGAATGGGCTGAGGGTGGAGTAAAAGACTGGAAACTGCTGAAGATCCTTCTGAATAAGGAAAATCAAAGAAAAGCAAATAATTTGTAAAAAATAAAACTATCAAAGCCAAAAAATTGTTTTGTGACCAGTCCAATAAAGACTGCTATATGATTATAAAGCCAATGAACCTTTCTGCATCTGTTGCCTACAGTGAAATGGGGGTAGTGGTGGGGGGAGCTTAAGGCACAATGTGAAAACAGAATACAAAATTATTTTGAGTGACTCAGGCACTCAATCTACTTTTTGCTTACCAATAAAGTTAACATCATTCTAAAGTTAACCTCAACAGTAAACTAGCCATAAGATGTGTCAACTCAACCTTTTCCATCTAAATTCACCCATGTGAAAAACCTAACTCCAAGGCTCCTATAGGACAAGATTTAACAAGAGGTTCTTAGAACCAGCCATTTGTTCTGTACATATACATTTCATGCTATAATTTTAGGGCTGGAAATATAGATCAACTAGGTTGAGACAAGCTCCAGAAGAAAATTCAGCAGCTTTTGAGAAAGAACTCTTCTAACTACAAAATGAATATTTCCCTCTCTTAATATAGTTCTCAAGTAGTGCGCTCTTTAGATTATATTTTTTAAGTTACACAGGTTATTTTATGTGCCCAGCTCTGAACACTTAGGAACTGAAACACAGTTGCAATAAACTTATAAAACAACCACATTTAATTAATTAATTAATAGAGTTGGAGTCTTACTCTGTCACCCAAGCTGGAGTGCAGCGGCACACTCATGGCCACCATATCCTCAACCTGCTGGGCTCAGGCGATCCCGCCACCTCAGCCTTCTGAGTAGCTGGAACCACAGGTGCACACTACCATGCCTGGCTAATTTTTTGATTGGCTGTAGAGACAAGGTCTTGCCAAGTTGCCCAGGATGGTCTCAAACCCCTGGGCTCAGCAATCCCCTCGCTTCTGCCTCCCAAAGTGCTGAGATTATAGATTAGAGGCATGAGTCACTGCACCCAACCTACTAACCATGATTAAAATAAAACTCTGTTTACATCAAGAAGCTCATTGAAATAAAAAATCTATTTGTTAATTTTGGCTGTTGCTTCAAGTGTCCTTATTATTCTTCCCCAGTATCATACAACAATACACACCAAAGCTTATGACTTACCACCTTGCTTCTTAGATTTTTCCTTCATTTTCTTTGACTTAATTTCCTCAAGAGTTTTTATCCCAAAATTCAAACATTCACCTGAAAAACCCATATAGAAGTAATGAGAACTAAAGCTTTTTCACCTTTGCATTTATCTGTATGCAACAGGCATTCAAATATCTTTTGAATTTTTTTGAATTTTAATCAACAGAAAGTATGTGTGTGTAGCAAGGGGTGGGGAGGAGGAGGAGGTCAATGACTGTGATAAAATAGGTAATTAAAGTAGTTTGGACACATTCAATAGTGCTGTAAAATTTAGCACCAATACAGCATCCTCTTACCTTGCTTTAAATTGACCCCAGGTTTCCGGGCAGAAGTCCCTCGTAATCCATTATGAACTTCAGGAGTTGGTTGCAGGGTAGGTGTTTTGGTTTCATCACCTTCCTCAGAAAACTGATCTATATGTCAACATTTAAAGCAAATTCACAATTAAAAACAGAACTAGAGCTTTGAACATGATTCTGTATAATTCACTACCTGACCCTATATATTTGCCTTAAATAAAAAGCTAAAACTTACCATCATCATCTTCATCATCATCTGCAGCATTAATGACAACTGGGGGATGTGTGGGGCTAGGAACATTTTCAGAACTTTCTACTTTCATAACACTCCGCAGCTGAGGGGAGGGATTAGACTGGACAGACAATTTGTTCTGCTGAACTGTGAGTTGGCTAGCCTTCACTTCCTCTTCTGGCGACTCAGGCACAGTGGGCAACACCGCTAAACATACAAAATCAGTCATGAATTAACAGAAGATAGAATCCCAATTTACTAAAAATCCCTGTTCACCTACGTTTAGTATATTGTCCTTATGGGCCTTTTACCTTATGTCTTTTTATCTAATTTCCGCCATTTAGGCTCTAAAGTCCTAGGAAGGGAAAATGTACTTTGAGGTAATAACTTCACTGTACATAAACACAAACTGGGCATTCAAAACTTAGAACAGAAGGCTAGAGGTATAGTACCTGTTGATGAATTCCAGACCTTTCATTTTCACACTGAAATTCTAAGCTTTTTGCTCAGCAAAAAAGTAGCTTTTAAGAGGTAGAAGACACTTACTTGAATTGAACAAGGAAAGAGCAAGTCTATTTTTTCCCTTAAATAGAGGTGAAAAGACATAGCCATCAAATTTTAATCACATACCAGATATGGCTTTTAAATGGCTAATCCCACTTTTAAATTACTTTAAAAGGAACTTTGGACATAAATACTACCTTTTTGTAGAGTTTGATTTTCATTTTAGATTACAGTCTAGAGCAGGATTAGCAAACATTTTCTGTAAAGAGTCAGATATTTAATATTTTAGGTTTTGTGGAACATATGGTCTCTGTCTCAACCATTCAATTCTGCAGCACTAGCACAAAATTAGTCACAGAAAATATGTAAATGAATGGCCAAGGTTGTTTTCTAACAAAACAGGTGGAGAACCAGATTTGCTAACCTTGGCCTGGAGAATTCAGTTCATTTTGAGAAACTTTATGGGTCTGATAAAAAAAAATGAGAAATTAAGTAAGCTATAGTAACAAATTGGCATGCCAAGGTACACTTGGTGCTATGGCCAAAGGTTCAGTTCCCTCACCTATAAAGTAGAAATAATACTGCTCTTTCACTAGACTGAAAGAAGGCAATGTGTAATAAGTATTTTGTACAGTGTGTATAACAGGTATTAATTTAATAGTATCTATCACTTTAAAATAAAAAATTGATCTCACTTTTGCTTGGAGGTAGGAAAAGGCCATCAACATAACGTCCTCGGTTGTGATGGAAAGCGCAGTTTAGTTTTTGACATCCCATCGGTTGATTTTCCCAATAGCAAGGAATTTCACTGCGTTTTTTCTGTAAGAGGGAAAAACACATTGTTTTCAAATAAAGTGAAACCTGTATTAATTTGGTAATTTGTTTTCTGGACAAAGTTCACAGAGGATTCAAAAATCTGAGGCACGGGAGATGATTTTTAGAAGGAAGAGAGGTGGCTGAAAGTGATATACTTCAGGCACCACAGAGAAATAAAAGGAGCAGGGGAGTAACTTATCTGCTATTCTTTTCTTCTGGTCCTCATCCTGGAACCTCTAAATGTCTACACTTAATTTATACAAGCAGGATGATATAGTACTTAAGATTAAGAAATCAAAGACAAAGGGTCTGAATCTGTATTATGCTACTTGTTGACCGAGTGACCTTGGACAATTTAATGCCTCTAAACCTCACTTTCCTTAGCTATAAAATGGGAATAGTAGTAGCTATCTAGTTGGTTTCCTTATAATTAAAGGAAACAAGCATATAAAGCATTTAGACACAGAAAAAACTTAAACTGCAGCTTATTACTTGAAGCAGAGGATTCAATACTTTGAGTTTTTTTTCCCATTCATAAATTCTCAAAGTAAGGCACATGTCATACATGAAGGATGATATGTATCCTTTCCAAGGAACCTCGCTTGGAAAAAAGAGAATAGGGAAAAAACAGTATCTGCACATCTAGAATAAACTGCTGAGACTGGGTGTGGTGTCTCATGCCTATAATCCTAGCACTTTGAGAGGCCAAGGTGGGAAGATCACTTGAGCCAGGAGTTTGAGACCAGTCTGGGCAACATAGTGAAACCTCATTTCCATAAACAGTAAAAAAAATTAGCTGGTTGTGGTGGCATGTGCCTGTAGTCCCAGCTCCTTGGGAGGCTGAGGTGGGAGAATTGCACAAGCCCAGGAGGTCAAGGCTGCGGTAAGCCATGACCGTGCCACTGCACTCCAACCCTGGGCGACAGTGAGACCCCAACTCAAACAACAACAAAACTGCTGGATCACAGTATATATGTCCAAGATAAACATACACATTAGTTCTCCAAAAGATGTGTATAAAGCTTATTCAAGTTGGACACAGTAACCTTAGCATACCTGTAACCTTAGCACTCTGGGAGGCTGAGGAAAGAGGATTGCTTGAGGTCAGGAGTTGGAGACCAGCCTGGACAACAAAGAAAGATCCTGTCTCTACAATTTTTTTTAATTGGCTGGGTGTGGTGGCACATGCCTGTAATCACAGTTAATTGGAAGGCTGAGGTGGAAGGATCATTTGAGCCCAGGAGTTCGAGGCTTCAGTGAGCTATGACTGCACCACAGAGTGGTGACAGAGTGAGATTCCAACTCAAACAAACAAACAAAAAAACTATGCCTGAGCCCAGCAGGTCAAGGCTGCAGTAGCTGTACTCCATCCAGCCAGGACAATAAAGTGAAACCTTATCCCTAAATATATAAATAAATAAATAAATAAATATAAAAATATAAATATATATATATTTAATGTTTAAAGCAATACTACTTGAAATAGCTCTAAAATTCTGCAAACAACCTAAATGTATGACAATACTAGAATGGATAAATACAATGCAATATATTCAAACAGAAAGCATCCAGTAATGAGAATAAATAAATCATTGCTACATTCTACACCACAAATATAAAATAAAAGCAGCCAGACACAAAAGAGTGCACAGTATATGATTCCATTTGTGTAAAGATCAAAACAGTCAACACTTCTCTAGTGTAGTGTACTCAGAA
Source organism: Carlito syrichta (assembly GCF_000164805.1). Classification (NCBI taxonomy): domain Eukaryota; kingdom Metazoa; phylum Chordata; class Mammalia; order Primates; family Tarsiidae; genus Carlito; species Carlito syrichta. The sequence continues at coordinate 139,490 of NW_007251282.1, forward strand.
TGGTGATTGGCTCTGGGGATGTGGCTAGTGACAACAAAGCGATTCATGTTCTATTTCTTCAACTACTTGTGCCAAATAAGTATATTCATTTTGTGAAAATCCTTCAAGTTGTAAGATTATAATTTATGCACTTTTCTACATATACTTTAACAAATAGTTCAATTAAGGAAAACATTAAGACCTGAGAAGTACTTCTGAAAAGTAACTGCTGATTAATAAGCTGCATCTTGTTGGGTCTCTCATTATATAATAAGCAGCCTAAAGTTTAAAACCTCACGAAAAAATAGCAGCATTACTTAAGAAATTAAAAATATGAAAAAGAGAAGCAGAAATGAGGACCATCACAAAAAGATCCTTAAATGTATCAAAAAGGGTAAAGATCAAAAACTATACCTGAGCCAGGTGCAGTGGCACACACCTGACACCTGTAATTCCAGCACTTTGGGAGGTGGAGGCAAGAGGATTGCCTGAGTCCAGGAGTTTGAGACCAGCCTGGGCAACTTGGTGAGACCTCACTTATCTGTACAATACATCAAAAAAATTAGCCAAGTGTGGTGGCGTATGCCTATAGTTCCACCTCTTGGAAGACTGAGGCGGAAGGATCACCTAAGCCCAGCAGATGGAGGCTGTGGTATCCATGATTGTGCCACTGCACTCCAGTCTGGGAGGCAGAGTGAGATTCCAACGCAAACAAACAAAACAAAAAAACTATGCCTGAGCCCAGTAGGTCAAGGCGGTAGTAGCTGTGAGCATGCCACTGTATACTGTACTCCAAAGTGAGACTCTGACTCAAAAAAAATAAAAATAAAAAAACTACTATATTGAGAGACTGATAAGCCTGATAAAATACTGCTTAGGGGATGTGGAATAATCAGGCAGTCTTGTATACTTAATGAAACATAAATTAGCCCAACATCTCTGAAAAATGCTTTAGCAAGTTATTTTTTTAAAAAAAGTATGTTCTGAGTTTACTGTCACATGCATGATTACCTAATTTTTGAAAAGCACAGCAGGCTGAGCTCAGTGGCTCAGCCTGAAATACCAGCACTTTGGGAGGCCAAGGCTAGTGGATTGCCTGAGCCCGCGGGTTCAAGACCAGCCTGGGCAATTTGGCAAGACCTCGTCTCTACAATAAAAACCTAATGCAAAAAAAAAAAAAAAAAAAATAGCCGGGCATGGTGGCACATGCCTGTAGTTCTGGTTTCTTGGAAAGCTGAGGCGGAAGGATTGCTGGAGCTCAGCAGATCGATGCTGGGTTGGCTGTGTATGTGCCACTGCACTCCAACCTGGGCAACAGAGTGAGACCCCAACTCAAAAAATAAAAATAAAAATAAATAAAAGCACAGCAAATGCCTTTCAAAGAAATAGATAGGTCCAGGCGTGGTTGCTCACATCTGTAACCCCAGCACTTTGGGAGGTGAGAGGACTGCCTGAGCCCAGAAGTTCAAGACCAGCCTGGGCAACATGGGAAGACCTCTCCTCTACAATAACTAAAAAAAAATTAGCTGGGCATGGTGGCACACACCTGTAGTTCCAGTGGAAGGGTCGCCTGAGCCCAACAAGTCAAGGCTGCAGTGGCTGTGAACGTGACACTACACTTATGCTTGGGTGACAAATGAGACACCAACTCAAAAACAAACAAAAAAAACTAGATAAAATTTATGGTCCTCTGCCACACCCAAAAAGTAACTATCACTGTAGTAACAATCATTGTTTTAGACAGGAATAACAACAATTATACAATGATTTCTTCCTCAAGGCAGAGCCTAGCATCAATTTTCCTTGCTCCCAAGTCTATCTTTGCCTAAGTTTTTATTTCTTTCCTGGAAGCAATGTTCAAATTACTGAATGGCTTCTGTAACGGCATCCTCTATTTATAGGAGTCACATAACATTTATTCAATTAGATTTTGTTTCTAATAGAAAAATAATATATGACCGATAAAGATGACTTGGAAAATGGAAATAAATGCTTGTTATGCTACCACCCAAAGAGAACCATTTATTTTGGCGTAGAATTCTTTTTACTTAAAAAAAAAAAAATCAGTAATTAAATGCACACTTGAAAGAAAGCTATTCTATACAATTCTGTACATTTTCCCTTTAGCAAAATATCCACCAGAGTAACACTCCTCCTCCAGGATTTTTTTAAATTTTTTTTTTTGAGTTGGAGTCTCACTCTGTCACCCAGGCTAGAGTGCAGTGACACACTCACAGCAACGGCAGCCTTGACCTGCTGGGCTCAGAAAATTCTTCTGCCTCAGCCTTCCAAGTAGCTGAAACTATAGTTGTGTGCCATCACGCCCAGCTAATTTTTCTGATTTATTATATAGATGAGGTCTCACAAGTGGTCCAGGTTGGTCTTGAACCTGTGGGCTCAGGCAATCTTCTCATCTCGGCCTCCCAAAGTGCTGGGATTATAAGCATTAGCTACTGCACCTGGCCTATTTCTTTAAATTTTTTTTTGTTTGTTTGCTTGTTTGTTTTTTTGAGTTGGAGTCTCACTCCGTCGACCAGACTGGAGTGCAGTGGCCACTCCTGGCCACCACAGCCTTGACCTGCTGGGCTTCGGCGATCCTTCCGCCTCAGTCTTCCAAGCTGAAACTACAGGCACGCGCCACCATGCCCAGCTACTTTTTGCTTAATTGTAGAGATGAGGTATCGCCAAGTTGCCCGGTTGGGTCTCGAACCTGCGGGCTCAGGCAATCCACTCACCTCGGCCTCCCAAAGTGCTGGGATTACAGGCTGAGCCACCGAGGCCGGTCTCTTTAAATTTTTAAGAATAATATAGCACATAGCCCAATGATACAAAGTGATTCTCATTGTTTTCAGTAGCCGTATTCTAAAAAGTCACTGGGAACACTGGCTTAGTGAATCCTACACCATTGTTCCTAAGGGAAATACAGAGTTGGTTTCCTATGAGTCTGTGGTCACATTTTCACTAACTGATCAATACGTAACCTTGTTTTATGTGTTTTTGTTTAAAAACATTGTATTTAATATACATGGTTGATTCATTAACATGAAACCCATGACCAATAGCACTACAACTCACACTTGAACAAAACTTACCTAACACTCTATTTTCTCTGTAAGACACATCACAGCTATCTTTTACTTAGGAATACTACACAGCACTTCAGCAGTATGCTTGAGGGCTATTTTAAACAGCAATACCCCTAATAAAAAGCCCCAAATGCAAAAAAGAAGTGGCAACAAACTGACCATGAAAATGACTTGTTTACAGTGTGAGAGCTGAAACAAAGCAGAGTGTCACCTTGTTTCATCTCACCTGAAAATACTCATGACAGGTGACTCAAATTTTCTGCCACTCTGAACATGTCCACAAACGTGTCCAAGTACTGATTTGGAGGTTGCAAGTACATTTATAAAGTAGGCATATTCGCAAATATGGAAACCCAGAAATAATGAAAATGAACTGCACAGAGAAAGGATACACAGTTGGGCGTGGCTCCTGACATCTGTAATCCCAGCACCTTGGGAGGCAGGAGGATCACTTGAGCCCAGGAGTTTGAGACTAGCCTGGACAGCATAGCGAGACCTCATCTCTATAAATAAATAAATAAAAAATAATTAATCAGGTATGGTGGATTGCACCTGTAGATCTGTAGTCCCAGCTACTCAAGAGGCTGAGGCTGAAGGACTGCCCGAGCCCAAGAAGCTGAAGCTGCAGTGAGCCATGATTATGCCACTGCACTCTAGTCTGGGCGAGAGTGAGACCGTAACTTCAAAAAATAAAAAGGGTACACAACAAAATGACTCTTTCTCACCCCTTCCCTATGCTCTCCATAGCTACTGCTGCTAAGTTTTACCTTTATACTTCCAGAAATTTAAAAAATACATATGTAAGTGAAAAATATAAATTATTCTGCCTCTCCTTTCTTATACACTTTGTTGTACCCATTATATTTTTCACTTGATAATGTATCCTGACCTTCCCATATTAATAAATTAATTTCCCCTTTAAAATTGTTGTTAATAGCTCCCCAGCAATCCACTGTATGAACATAGAAAAATTTATTTTAAAGGAAAGACAATTAGTTTGCTTCCAATATTTGACTATTATAGATTATTCTACTATGAATAATTCTGCATATATCTTATTTTGCACATGAATACGTATGTGTAAAAGATGTAAGCATTTAGTTCTTTTGGGACATAGAGATATACCTCTGTGCAGAAAAGAGTTAACACAGCAGCTGAGACTGCTATCGTTAGAAAGACCTGCTTGCAAGGCTGGCTCTTGGCTAGCATCTAGGAACTTGACTTTTGGAATGTTCCCAGTCAGTTCATTGGTAATAGGGGGAAGCCTCAATATGCCAAGACTGTTTGTGCAAACAATATAGTTTATGCTGCACATCTGCCTTCCTTCTAGGAGTCTAGAATTTTGGTACATGTTAAGTAATAAGTGACTACATGGACAGTCTCAATAAAAACCTAAGACACTTGAGTCTCTCTTTAATGGACTTCTCGAGGCAGAAACATGCATTGAAAATGCACTGTGAGCCGGGCTCAGTGGCTCAGCCTGTAATCCCGCGCCTTTGGGAGGCTGAGGTGAGTGGATTGACTGAGCCTGCGGGTTTGAGACCCGCCTGGGCAGCGAGACCTCATCTCTACAATAAATCAAAAAATCAGCCGGGCATGGTAGCGCATGCCTGTAATTCCAGCTACTTGGAAGGCTGAGGTGGAAGGATCGCCGGAGCCCAGTAGGTCAAGGCTGCGGTGGCCAGGAGCGGCCACTACACTCCAGTCTGGGTGAGAGTGAGACTCCAATTCAAAAAAAAAAAAGAAAATGCACTGTGGGCAGGCTCGGTGGCTCAGCCTATAATACTAGCACTTTGGGAGGCCAAGGCGAGTGGACTGCCTGAACTCACGGGTTCGAAACCAGCCGAGGCAACTAGGCGAGACCTTGCCTCTACAATAAATAAATAAATAAATTAGTTGGGCATGGTAGTGCATGCCTGTAGTTCCGGCTACTTGGAAGGCAGAGGCAGAAGGATCGTTGGAGCCCAGCAGGTCGATGCTGGGGTGATCATGAGTGTGCCACTGCACTCCAGCCTGGGGGACAGAGTGAGACTCCAACTCAGGGGAAATAAAAAAAAAGAAAAGAAAAGAAAATGCATTGCTGCACTGTCCTTGCAGGGGGAAAAGTGTGCTCTGAAAGACCCTTTATGGAAGTGGGCATAAGGAAACTGGCACATGCAAAACCCTACTCGCACTATAATCGACTTGGGCAAAGTCTTGGGGAACAAAATCAACATGTAAAAGACAGTTACATTTCTATACACCAGCAACAGGCAGGCAAATAACTAAATAAAAAGCATAATCCCATTCACAATAGCCACACAAAAAATGAAATACCTTGGGATCCACCTAGCCAGAGAAGTGAAAGATCTTTATGAGAACTACAAAACACTGCTCAAAAAAATCAAGGACAACTGGTTCATGCCTATAATCCCAGCACTATGGGATGCAGAGATGAGAAGACTGCCTGAGCCCAGGGGTTCGAGACCAGCCTGGACAACATGGTAAGACCTTGTCTCTACAATAAATAAAAAAATTAGCTGGGCATGGTGGTGTGCACCTGTAGTTCCAACTACTTGGAAGACTGAGGTGGAAGGAGCGCCTGAGCCTAGCAAGTCAAGTCTGCGTAGCCATGAGCATGCCACTGCACTCCAGTCTGAGCAACAGTGAGACTCTGACTCAAAAAAAAAAAAAAAGGAAATCAAGGATAACACAAACAATGCTCATGGATAAGAAGAATCAATACTGTCGAGATGTCCATACTACCCAAGGCAATCTACAGATTCAATGCAAAATCCATCAAATTACCAACATCATTTTTCTCAGACCTGGCAACAACAATAAAATCATAAGGAAACAAAAAGAGAGCACAAATTAACCAAAACAGCCTGATATTGGTACCAGAATAGGTACACAGACAGACCAATGGAACAGGAGAGAGATTCTAGAAGCAAAATTCAGCCTCTTAACCAACTCATCTCCAACAAAGCTACCAATAACCACCATAGGGAAAAGAGACCATATTTAGCAAATGGTGCTGGGAAAACTGGCTGATCACATGCAGAAGAATGAAACTGGACCCTCCCTATCATCATATACAAAAATCAACTCAAAATGGATAGAAACTTTGAGCTTTTATAAAACTTCAAACTATAAGAATCCTAGAAGAAAGCGTAGTTAACACCCTGTGTGCATTGGAATAAACAACGAATTCTTGACCAAGTCCCCAAAAGCAAATGCCATAAAAGCTAAGATAGACAAGTAGGAACTCAAACTAAAAAGTTTTTGCACAGCAAAAGAAACCATCAAGAGAGTAGGGAGACAGCCAACATAATGGGTAAAAATATTTGCAAATTACGTATCTGACAGAGATCTAACATAAAGAATCTACAAGGAACTCAAAGTAAAAAGAAAAAACAACTCCATTAAAAAGTGGGTAGGCTGGGCTCGGTGGTTCAGCCTGTAATTCCAGCACTTTGGGAGGCCGAGGCAAGTGGATTGCCTAAGACCAGCCTAGGTAACTTGGCAAGACCCCATCCCTACAATGAATCAAAAATTAGCCAGGCATGGTAGCATGTGCCTGTAGTTCCAGCTACCTGGAAGGCTGAAGGGGAAGGAACACTGGAGACCAGCAGGTCGATGCTGGGGTTGCTGGGAGCGTGCCCGGGAGTGGCACACTCACTGCACCCCAACCTGGGTGACAGAGTGAGACTCCAACTCAAAAAAAAAAAAAAAAAGGGAGCAAAGGACATGAATAGACACTTTTCAAAAGACATACAAGCAGCCAACAGACACATGAAAAAATGCTCAACCTCACCAACCATCAGAGGAATACAAATCAAAACTACAATGAGATATCATCTAACTCCAGTAAGGATGGCCACTATCAATAAATCAAAAAACAACAGATGCTGGTGTGGGAGGGAAGAAAAGGGACTGCTTCCATACTGTTGTGGGGATTGCAAGTTGGCTCAACCTCTATGGAAAGCAGTGTAGCAACACCTAAAAGAACTAAAAACTGACCCTCCATATGATCCAGCAATCCCTCTCCTGGGAATACACCCAGAGGAACATAAATCATTCTACCAAAAAAAAAAAAAAAAAAAAAAGACACCAGTACACGTATGTTTATTGTGCACTATCCATAAAAGCAAAAACATGGAGTCAATCTTACTGCTCATCAAAAGTGGACTGGATAAAGAACATATGGTATATATACACAATAAAGAATTACACAGCCATAAAGAAGAACAAAATCATGGACTTCACAGCAAATTGGATGGAGTTGACCATCATACGAAGTGATCTATCATAGAAACAAAGAACTGAATAACACATGTTCACACTTATAAGTGGGCCCTCAACATTAATCATATTAGCACATGGGAGGGATCAGCAGTCGTTGTACACTGCTAGGGGAGGGAGGAAGGTAGGAGGGTAGGGGGTATGTAATACAAAAGGTACCTGGTCCTATACTAGGGAGAGTGAGGGCCAGTTGAGGCTCAAACTTCACCTGCATGTAGCCTACTTGTGTAGTTAATCATTACTTGTACTCCACATCTCCATAATAAAAAAAAGTTTAATTAAAAAAAAAAAAGCCAGCACACAGATTCCTCTAGACTGCTCCTGTGTCTTTTCCTCTTATGATCCAAAAGTGTATTCTTACTCTACTGCTGTAATAAATCTTAGCTTTGAGGATATTCTAAAGAAGCTCTAAATGAAGAGGTGCTCTTGGAGACACTGACACACCTTCCGTAGGAATTGTGCCAACATACTCTACCAGCAATGTTACAACTTGATTTTTCAAAAGTTGCAAGATATTTCTTTCCCAATTTATTTAGTGACTCCTCTGCTATTTATTTGTAAGATAAGCAGCTTAGAATGTAGTTAAGAGACTAGAAATCTGGAACCAGACTGGTATGATCCCAGGCATACAAATTGCATATTTAGTCTCCACCTTTTTTCCTCATACCCTCCTCAACAATTCAGTCCAAAGTAATTAGACAGGACTGAGGGAAGCAGCCATGCCTCTGGGAGAAGGGGATGTGGTGGCTCTGAGCAGGGTGTTGTTGGACCTTTACTGAGATGAGGAGGGTAACCACATGACCAGGTAGAACTGGCACAGGGTGCTGGAACCCATTAGGAGTTAGGAGGACGTGTGCATGGGAGGGTACCCTAACAAGTGTTGAGCCCGAGTGGGGTGAGCAAGGCTTCTGTGCAGAAGGGATCCCAACCTAGGGAGAGGAAGGTGTACTCATGAAAGGTGATCCTAGAATGGATATCAAAGACCAAGGGGCGTGAGGATGGCAGGGTCTTCCAGAGGGGACTAGGTGCAGGATGAGGAGAGCATCTCACATTACAGGGCTGCTCAGCACAGAGTACCAGGGCCCAAGGATGAAAAATTAGCATCCCCTGTGGAGCTGGGGGTACAGAAGGGTGAGGAAGGGGTCTCTATGGTGGGACAAGTGGGGAGGCTTGGCACAAGGTACTGGAGTAGAAACAAAGTGAAAGGTGTCCTTGTAGAGGAGCAACTTCACGTGTGATGTTTAGAACCTGAGAGGAAGGAAGAGTCTATGACATAAAATTGGTTTACATACTAGGAGACTGATCAAATAAGTAAAAGTATTAAGGACAATGGGAACCAAGTTTCTCACATTTGGAGAAGACAGTTGTAGGAAAAGAGAATCCTAGACTAAGCCCTGTGGTACTAGTGGTTTGGAAGCATCTATATGAACTCAGAGTTTTTAGTACATAGACACAAAGTAATAAATAATGCTGTAATTGTCTTTCGGTATATGCATTTACACATCCCCTAGTTCAGTCTACTGAAAAGAAGCAATGGCATTCCAGAAACAGCCCAAGTCTTAATTTCTATATACTATTCTTCACTAAAAGAAATCAGGGCACCTTGGAAAAATGGCTGATTCCAGGGTTGAAATAGGAAAGTACAGGATGAGCCTGGGACATTTTGTTTCCCAAAAAGCAGAGTTGCTCAGAGAAACATCAAAAGGACAAAAAAATCAGCTTCAAGGGTTTCTACAGGCTAAATCTGGGTCAATTGAGGATAAAAATAATGATAGTAATGAAGTACTAAAAAAAAAAAAAACAACAAACCATGAGTTTGTACAAATACAATTATTAGAAAAAAGTGAAAGTTTGAAGAGAAATGAGTTAGTTACAGGATTTCAAAATACTTATTAATTACCAAAAAAAACAATCCTGGGCTCAAGCAGTCCTCCCGCCTCTGCCTCCCAGAGTGCCTCCCCACAAAATACTTATTATAAAAATAAAAATAAAATTTAATAGTGAAGCAATCTGGCAGATATCATCCTAAGTGATCAAAGTTAATTATCACCAATAATGGGAAAATTAAAATTGTTCACTACCTAATGGTATGCAATAAAAAGTATCACTTCTGTAGTATTCCTGCTAAAGAAACACAACCTTAACTTATAGTACTGAGGAAATACAAACAAACACAAACTGAAGGACATTCTATAAAAGTAACTGGCCTGTAACTAACAGATGTGTCAAGGCCAATGAAAGGCTAGGAGAGACTGAGCAACTGTTTTGGGCAAGACTAAGCAACCTTTTGGGCTGAAGAAGACTAGAGGGTCATGACAGGCTGGGTGCCATGGTTCATATATGTGATCCCAGTACTTTGCGAAAACAAGGCAGAAGGATTGTTTGAGCCCAGGAGTTTGAGATAAGCCTGGGAAACAGTGAGACCTTGTTTCTTAAAAAAAACAAACAAACAAAAAAAAAAAAACAAGAAAAAAAGTCACAACAACTATGCGCAACACTTGAATTTGGACTTGCTCTTTCTGCAATAAAGATATTATTGGGACAACTGGCAAAACTTGAATGAAATCTGAAGATTAAATGGAGGTAATATATCAATGTTAACTTTCTAATTTTGATGACTGTATTATGATTACATAGGAGAATGTCCTTCTTTCTTGCAGAAAATACTCACCAGTATTTGGAAGTGATAGTAGATGTCAGTAATCTACTCCTAAATAGTTTTGAAATTTTATACTGTACTTGCAACTTTTCTCTAAGTTTGCAATTATTTTAAAATAAAAAGAAATATACTCTCCATATATCCATATATATTGCTTACGCATATTACCAAACTGCTCTCCAGAAAAATTAAGCCAATTCATGCTCATATCATTTAGATATTGAGTATGGAAAAATAAATAAATAAAAAATAAATTATCTCTCTTTTTTTGAGTCAGAGGCTGGAGTAAAGTGGCATGACGACAGCTCACCACAGACTCAAACTCTTAGACTCAAGTGATCCTCCAGCCTCAGCCTTCCAAGTAGCTGGGACTGCAGGTATGCACCACCATGCCTGGCTAATTTTTAAAATTTTTTTGTAGATATGAGGTTTTGCTATATTTCCCAGGCTGGCCTTGAACTCCTGGGTTTATGTAATCCCCCTGCCCTAGCCTCTCAAAGTGCTGGGATTACAGGCTGAGTGAGTAACCACGCCTGGCCAACCCACATTTTAATATATAAAACAAAATGTTACTTTTGTCCCTATGCTTCTTATTGGCCCACCATGATCCCAGACAACTTTTTATATTACAATAATGCAAACTGAAAACCTACATCAATCTCCATATGCCGAAACCTGCACACCTGTCGAAAACAGCGCCCTTCTTGCCATAATGTGCAAACAGTTTCATTTCCTAGTGCAGCTTCACAGTGACGGAATGGGCAGCTGTCGCCCTGTAAACAAAAAGACAACAGAGAAAAGAATTGTGGCACTGAAATATATCCAGGCAAAATGCTCATAACAAGAGTTTCCTGGAATTTAGAAAAGCACAAACAAGCAAGAAAAGATACACAAGGTAGAAAACAACTGTGATGGGATGCAAAGAACAATATGAGGGCAATAAATTTATAATTTCCTAAAACTTATTTTTGGCAGTACCTCTCAACTGATCTGACAACATAAGTAATACAAACTGAGAGAAAGGGTTTGAAAAGACAAGAGTGTTAGGTACTTTTTAAAAATATATTTTATAATTTATCTTCATAACTGTTTCATACACACTGACTTGTGAATCCTAACTTGATAGAAAAATAAGAAAATATATAGACTAGTACTTAAGTATACTAATATATAATTAACATCATTGTGTCTCACTACATACCTCATACAATGGCAACATCTGAAACAAAATGCTACCATGTGCAAACTGCTATATGTCAGATTAAATTATCAGACCTTCGCTCAAAACTAATCATTTAAAACACAACATCAAGATGACTTAAGAAACAGTTTTTGTAACAACATACAAATTTATAGAACTAGTCATAGAAATAACAGAGCTGGGCATGGAGGCTCACACCCGTAATCCCAGCACTTTGGAAGGCAGAGGAGGGAGGACTGCTTGAGTCCAGGAGTTTGAGACCAGCCTGAACAATGAAGCAAGAGCTTGCATCTACAAAAATTCAGAAAATTAGCCAGGCATGGTGGTGCACACCTGTAGTCCTAGCTACTTGGGAGGCTTACGTGGAAGGATCACCTCAGCCCAGGAGGTTGAGGCTGTGGTAAGTCGTGACAGAGCAACTTCACTCCAGCCTGAGTGAAAGTGAGACCTTGGCTCAACAACAAACAAACAAACAGAAAGCAGCAGGTATAGCTAAATAGAGCTGCAGAAAAACCAAGCAGAAAACAGAAAATTTTGACAAAAATAAAGCCAAAAAGTCACAAAAACATATTTAGAAAGATAGCTTTATTTTTATTTACTTTTTTTTTGTTTTGAGTTGGGGGTCTTATCCAGGCTAAAGTGCAGTGATACAATCATGGCTTCCTGCAGCTTCTACCTCCTGGACTCAGATGATCCTTCCACCTCAGCCTCCTGATTAGCTGGGACTAATAATATGTGTCAGTCACCGGGTATGAACCGCCGCACCTGGCCATGATGGCTTTATAGTCTTAGTACTAAGCAGGCAATCTGGGAGAACAAAGTCAAATTCAACCCATGACAATTTCTAGAAGTATAATACAACCTATCTACTCATTTAATACAAAGTATATAAAATTAAAGTTAGTAAGCCACAGGTCAAAGTGTCCCCAATACCAAAGGCACTCTGAACAGATTAATTTCGAACATGGACTGAGACTATATGTCACTAAAAGCCTTTTCACTTTTTAGAATATGGGAAAATTATAGTTATTTATAAGGTAAAGAGAAAAAAAGTAATGAATTCTCCTAAATATGCCATTCTTTAACTAAAAAACTGACAGCAGATAATAAACAGTTGCGTAAAACAAAATATCAAAATAGCTTGGGAAAATCTTATGCAACATTAAGGCATCTGTAGAAAGAACTGATTCAGAGATGACAATTCTTACTTTGGTACATGTAGAATAGAAAAAAAAATAGCAGTCTTCTCCTTGGTTAGGCATGCTGAGTAGATTCTTAGATCAGAAGTGGCTTCTTGGAACAAGCCACTGCTTCCTCAAGGTGAGGACCAGCTCCAAGTCCTCTTGAAATGGTTCAATCTTCCAAATGACAACTCAATCACAGAAACTGTCTTTAAAATGTAATCCTAAAACAAGGAGACAATTAATTAAATATTTCAGGTAAATTCTTCCAATATTCTCCTTCAAATCACCCTGGCTAATGAGATCATACTGTTAAAACCAAATTTTAATTACATTAACATGTGCTTGCCTATAAAGAGCCTTGTAAACACACTGTGAATACTGTACATTCCCATCTATAATGTAAAAGTCAAGCCACTCGTTCTTATATACTCTCTTAATGCTTATTATACAGCTTCAGCATTGTAAATTAAATAAACATTACTAACTAAACATATTATCTACATTTTTGATGATTAAAATTAACAGTAATATTACTCCATGCAAAACCCCCAAAATTAAGATGCATACCAATAAATTTCTTAAGTTTTAAAAGAAAAAAAAAGTATTCGGATTACTTTTCAATTGAAAATAGCTGTTTGAAAGCACTCCTAGAAGTTAATGTAGGAAAACAAAGATATTCTTTTAAAATCTTCATGCTCTCAGCAAATTTTAAAGGATATAGCATTGGTACAAATGAATATACCACCATGAAAAAAGTGTGGGAAGAAAAGAAAGCTTAAAAGATAAGAAAACTCAAATTTCTGGCCTCTTCCCCCAAAAATATATTTCAATAGAGGGATAACAGAATAAACATCAATGGAAAATACAACTGAATTATAAGAGATCACTGGCAGGACATCTCCCAGAATCCAAACCAAAAATGCCAAAAGTTGTTAATATGAGAGAAAAGGTACATGACATGGGAATAATTCCAGGAAATTCTATTTCCATACAATAGAAATACTAAAAAGTAATGGAACTGGTAGAGACAAAAGAAACTACGGGCCGGGCTCGGTGGCTCAGCCTGTAATCCCACGCCTTTGGGAGGCGGAGGTGAGTGGACTGCCTGAGCCCGCGGGTTAGAGACCCGCCAGGGTAACTTGGTGAGACCTCATCTCTACAATAAATCAAAAAATGAGCCGGGCGTGGTAGCGCGCGCCTGTAGTTCCAGTTACTTGGAAGGCTGTGACGGAAGGACCCCGGAGCCCAGCAGGTCGAGGCTGTGGTGGCCAGGAGCAGCTACTGCACTCCAGTCTGGGCGACAGAGTGAGACTCCAACTCAAAAAAAAAAAAGAAACTACAAGAAAATATCTCAAAACCTGCTGGATTTGAGTCTTTAAATGGGTTTATCAAATGCCAGACAGAACTTTTCTTTAAAGATATCTCTACTGCACACAGATAAGGAGGAATTTTTGAATTCCAATGGTAAAAACAAAAACATACAAACTTTCAGAAAAAAGACTAACAAAGAAAAAAAAAAAACCAGACTAGATATGATTAGATTTCTAATCTGAATCTCTAAATGCTAGAAGACAAAATGCCATGATCTAAAATTTAAAGAGATTGTGACTTTATATTTGGCCTTTCTGACTACATTTTATGGATAGCTCAGGACTTGGAAGAAGTTTTTAGATATGAAAATCCTCAAAAAGTATACCATCTACATATTCCATGTATTCTTGAGAAAATTATGCCAGCAAGTAATCTAACTTGAGAAAAAGAATTTAGAAAGAACTCAAAGTAGAAAAAGAACAAAACAAGTCATGTCACAAGCACTATTTCACTGCATTCTAAAAATGTTTAAAACACCCTGGACATCTGATTTATGTTACAGATGAAAAATCATAAATAAAGCATTAGCAAATTGAACCAGCTATATATTAAGAAGGCAACACTATATATCAAAAAGCCTTATTCCAGGACTAACAATGGTTTAAAACTAGGAAATTCATTACATTTAATAGAGTAAAGGTTTTAAAAAAAATTCTTTGGTAATTTTTGCAAGATTTCAAAAAGGAAAAAATGGTTTAAAAGTGAAGAAAAGGGGGTCTAAAATGGTATTTTTGGCTGGGTGCAGTAGCTCATGAATATAATCCCAACACTCTTGGGAGCTGAAATGAGAGAATCACTTGCGCTCAGAAGTTTGAGAGCAGCCTGGGCAACAGAGTGAGACCTTGTATCTACAAAAAAAAATTTTTTTTTTGAGTTGGAGTCTCACTCTGTCGCCCAGACTGGAGTGCAGTGGCTTGCTCCCGGCCACCACAGCCTCGACCTGCTGGGCTCCTGCAATCCATCCGCCTCAGCCTCCCAAGTAGCTGGAACTACAGGCACGCGCTACCACGCCTGGCTAATTTTTTGATTTATTGTAGAGATGAGGTCTCGAATTCACGGGCTCAGGCAATCCACTCATCTCAGCCTCCCAAAACTCAGGATTACAGGCTGAGCCACTGAGCCCGGCTTACAAAAATTTTTAAATAGCCAGGTATGGTGGTACGTGCCTATGGTCCCAGCTACTGGGGAGGCCAAGATGTAAAGATCACTTGACCCCAGCCTGGGTAAGAGTGAGACCCTATCTCAAAGTAAATAAACAAATAAATAAACGGCATTAAAAAAAAATATCTTAAAAAAGAAAAAAAAGGCAAGCTAAAATGCAACAACATCCAGGCTAGGCATGGTAGCTCATGCCTCTAATACCAGCACTTTTGGAGGCAGAGGCAAGAGGACTGCCTGAGCCCAAGGGTTCAAGACCAGCCTGGACAATTTGGCGAGACCTCGTCTCCATAATAAATCAAAAATTAACCAGACGTGGTGGTGTGCGCCTGCTGAGGTGGAAGGATTGCCTGAGTCCAGCAGGTTGAGGATACAATGGCTGTAAGCATGCTTCTACACTCCAGCCTGGGTGACAAGAGTGAGACTCTGACTCAAAAACAAAAGCAACTTCCACTGTTGAGAAAAACTCTTAGTAAATTACAAGGTACTTCATTATAAACATGCTTAATCACCAGAAACCACTAGCACATGGTAACACACTAGAGGTAAGCTCACTCAAGAAAAACAAAAAATGACTATCATTCAACAGAGTTCCAGATGTTCTAGCATATGCATTAAGAAAAAAAGGCATAAAAACTATATGAGATTTTTGAAAAATCCAGTATCTGCAGATTATGCCTGCAAACTGGAAAACCTATCAACCAAAAAATACTGTATTTTCAGTATTATTCTTACTATTTTGTAAGAATGTACAAAAAGTAGTACATTTCCTTTATGCTAGCAACAATAATTCTGATAAGAGTCCCAATCACAATAAAACTATAAAATATACAAGAAGAAAATAAAGTATTATGCAACACCCACATTAAATTAAAAGCAAACCCAAAATCTATGACACTACTAAAGCACAGAAGACTTGGATAATGGATAAATGGCAGTAGATGGTGAAAGTTACTTCTCCCCAAAATAATGCATACACTGGATGCAATTCAAGTCAAAAATCCAATGAGAGTTTATTATTGGAACTTGACAGATTGTAAAATCATCTAGAAGAATAAGTATTTTAGAAAGCCTTGATCTATTTGATATTACAAATGGTAAATATAACAATGTTTAAATGTAATATTGGCAAATGATTAAGTACACAGATCAACAGAACCCAAGAGTCCATAAATAAATGTGGTTTATTTTAAAAAGTGGTATTCAAGGCCGGGCTCGGTGGCTCAGCCTGTAATCCCAGCGCTTTGGGAGGCTGAGGTGAGCGGATTGCCTGAGCCCGCGGGTTCAAGACCTGCCTGGGC
>NW_007251282.1:155989-164502 GCF_000164805.1 Carlito syrichta
AGTCTGAGTGATGGAGTGAGACTCCAACTAAAAAAAAAAAAAAAATGGCATTCAAAATTAACAACAATAAAAAATGGCCAGACATTTAGAAAAAAAAAAAATCTACTTCATACATAAAGGTTCCAGGAAAATAAAGACCAAGATGGCAAAGAGGTTTTAGCTCACTAATTAGAGCACTATACTAGGAAAGATTCTGAATTCATAACTACACACAGCAAAAAAGACAAGCTACATTTTACAATGTCTACCATGTTTGTGTGAGGAAGAGTGATGTCCTGTAACTATTATCTCTAGACAGCATTTTCAATACAAAATGTATAATCACTCAAGTGCTGTGAAAAAAATTAATGCATGGAGTTTTTATAAGCTCAGGGTGAAAAGGTGAAAAAGCCTTTCCTAGCATGACACCAAAGTTAAAAACCACAACAATAAAATTAATAGGTGACTACATAAAATGAAAAAATTTATGTAGCAAAAGATCGATCAGTAACATGGCCAAAGATTAGTATCTTTACTAAAAGAGAGACATCAAGAGCTTTTACAAATAAAAAATACCTTATAGTTGTTCAGTAAATTGGTATAACCTCTTTAGAGAGTAACATATGACAAAGCTATAAATTCTCATCTAAGAACTGGTTCTAAGGGAATAAGTTCACACAGATGAGTGCATAAGGCTGTTATCAGATGGGAGGCTATTTTTGTTTGCAATGGCAAAAACCCAAATGTCTATCAGTGAGGGATACATTAAAGTACAATACATCCGTGCAATGGGATCCTATGTAGTCTCTAAAAAGATGAGACAGAGCTATACATATGGACATGGAACTATGGTGTTTGGGTGTGGTGTCTTATGCCTGTAATCCCAGCACTTTGGGAGGCCAAGGTGAGAGGATTGTCTGAGACCAGGGGTTTACACAGCCTGGGCAACTTGGCGAGACCTCATCTCTACAATAAATCAAAAAATTAGCCAGTTGTGGTGGTGTGTGCCTGTAGTTCCGGCTACTTGGAAGGCTGAGGGGGAAGGACTGCCTGAGCCCAGCAAGTCGAGGCTGGGGTGGCTGTGAGCGTGCCACTGCACTCCAGCCTTGTGACAGAGTGAGACTCCAACTCAAAACAAAACAAAACAAAACAAACCCAGTGCTTTTCTCTAAGCAGATGGAATTACAGGGGAAATTTCACCTTGGCTATATTGTTTCTACCTTTTTTTTTTTTTTAAAACAACGTGCATATATTATCAAAGGACAAAAAGTTTCCACCCAAAAGCTAAAAGTTTGTAAATAATTATGTACAAGCAAAAGCATCTGAACAATGGTCTTTTAATTTCTTACTGATCCAGGAAAATTATGGCATAAATTACAAAAATGTTCACTCCTTTCACGAGGAAAGGCCCATTTCCCCACTTACATTAGCTGGTTGCTCTCAACAGGAACGTCTGTGTCTTCACTGAGTTCCAATCTATTACGCCTGTAGGTCGAACCAACACTCAATCCGTGAATTAATAATAAAGAGGCAGAAAAAATTTTCCTCCTCACATTGCCAAGGAAACCTCTCAGCCACAATTCAAACACAGGACGTGTTTTTAAAACATCTCCCAACTACTAGGAGATTAAGTCCATTCGAATAACCTTTTTCAGACTGGAGACAACTAGGGTTAGTTATCTCCTCAAAAAAAAAAAAAACAACAAAAAAAGGAGTTCATTTAAAAATGAACCTGAGATTCAGACGGCTACAAAAAAAAAAAAAAAAAAAAAAGATCCATCTTCCATAGTCGAACAATATCATTTAAAAAAGAAGAAAAAGAGGAAAAAACGGAAAAAAAAACACCAAAATTCAATAAGATCCAATTTCTGGTCTTCAAGATTTCTTCACCTATTAAGAAAAAAACAGAAACCTTCCCCCATCTTTATTATCTGTATAATAAAAGCATACTTGTATGTAAAAATATAAAATGTTTTATGTATATAATATACATATATACTAACTGGCTTACACACACACACACACACATACACAAATGTGTACAAACATAACATCTGGATAAGTTTTCCCTTTTAAAATAAATGATAAAAGACTTTAGATTTGGGTTCATTATAAAAATAGTGAACTTACTCTTATACCAAAGTATCAAGAAGTTATTGTTACATTAAATTTTGCCCAGCCCAAAAAATAAAGACGAAGGGAAATCCTTACACACATATCAACGTGTATCATATGGATGTATGTATAGCATCATCATCATCATCAGGGAGTGTTTAACCAAAAAAGAAACGGATAGTTATAGAGTAACTACAGAGTGGTGCAGCAAGCTGTAGAAGGCAGAGCAGCATAATAGCCATTCTAAAATGAAACTGTCAAAACACAGAAGTTTCTATCTAAGGGAAGACTTATTTCTCCTTTTGTATCAACACCAGTGTCACTGGCATGCCATACAATATTGGCCCTAGAAAGGCTTGCTTACGCCGCCTAGTTCCAAATTCTTTACTACTGATGGCTGTAGCTAAAGACTTTGTAATTATCCATTTACTCCAATTAGTAAAAGGGTAAACTTTTGGAGCTGAAATTTCATTTCACAATGGTACACTTACCATTTAAGAATAAAAAAAAAAATAACTATTTTGAAACATAGAAATGAGTCCTAAATTTTGAAACCAGCCCAGTAACCAAGCAATTTTGATTCTCTCGTACGTAATAAATACTACATAACTTCTAGGCTAAATCTTGCCAAACACTATCCAAGACAAAACTAAAATCAAAACTTAAAAAAAAGTGGACACCTTTTACTCACACTTAATACTAGTCAATTTTCCAGGAATTTTTTGGGCAGGGATTATCCCCAAATCTAAAATGAAAAAAAGGAAAAATTGGATCTTACATTAGTTATTCAGTCTGAAACTTTTAATAGACTTTTACTAAAAGTCATCATTTTTCTGGCCTCCCACTCAATCACAGAAACCTATTTTCAGAGTGGAAAGGACCTTAAAGATATTGAGGATCAATTCACTCATTTCACCGATTCCTACTACATGAAAATAATGATTGTTTATTTTTCATTAAGAATATAGTGGCCAAACAACCTCATAGCTAATTAGGAATATGGTATTATGGATCATTAAGTATGTTTTTTAAAAGATTACCTAAAATTAGAGAAACATTCTTTGGGAAATACATACTGGGTTTTTCAAAGTATGTTCAAAGGGCTTTCATTACAGTTCCCATTCAATCTTTTTCCATTTTTGTAAACTTTGTAGTATGCTTTTACCCATAAATGATGCAAAAGTACCTATAAAATCTTTATTTTATTTTTATGTTATTTTATAAAGATTAAAAATGGCAATTCAAAGACCTAAATTAATTTTTCCTAATTGTTTTCTAATGTTTCCCTTTTACATAAGATCCAATCCTAAATAAAAAGTAACTATCACACTCAATAATTCAAAATTATAAAGCTGACCAGTATGAGGAGGCAATTAGACATTTTCAAATATAAAACAGTGCCGTGGGTTTTTGTTGTTTGTTTGCCATCGTAATTAAGCATCGGGTTTTTTAAAAAATAGAAAAATGGGGAGAAAAAGGAACGCCAGCTTAGTATGCTGCTTTCTTCTCATTTCATTGGTTTCAGAGCAATAAATCTCCCATGTTGGGGAAAATTTTACTTAAAATCAATTACTAGTTCAATCTACCAGGCAGAAATAGCCTAAGGCCTTTCAATGCTGCACTATATTTTTTTAAATTAAAAATATATTTTCTCTCTCAACTGCCATAAACACAATTTTCAAGTGCTAGCTACACTGATTATAACATTGAGTTATAATCATTTTACCAACACTATATTGCATCTGAGGAATTTTCAGCCCTTTTTGTGATTTCAAGTTTCCCCAGATTTGTTTAAAGAATTAGTATGGCTACATATAATAACTATAGCAATAAGGATATAGTAATAGCAGTAAGTTGCCCATTTTAAATGGAGGAAAGAAAAAGAAATTAAGGTAACATTTCTTTTTCATTGCTTTGAACAACTTCATTCTCAGGATCCCAGCTCAGAACCAATGTAGAATAATCGTAGTTCACATTTTTCAAGTTCATTTTCAGAAACATCAGCTGTTCTATATTGTCAAAGTCCAGGCTCATGATCTGTTTTGGATGAAAGTGGCTATTTTTAGTAAAGATACATTCAGATTGCCAACTACACATGGGGCAACTTAGATACTGAATGGCAACCTGGGTCAAAGCTGGCCACGTGCTCATCTTGGTCTGCCAGTAAATCAAAGGGTCATCACCTCCGGAGAGTTCTGAATACTTCTCTTTGAAGTACTCATCCACAACTGCTATAGCAGAAGGGAACATGAAGCTTTTGCTTCCAATGGCAACATTGTCTGCAGCTGAGCTATCAATGAAACCTGAATTGGAGGTGCCTTCTTTTATAGATGAGGTAAATGAATCAGCTCCTACTGTAACTGAGGAACCAGAAGCCTCTGAAGATGCAATTTGGCAGACCTCTCGTGAAGAGTCCATATAATTACAAACCTCTTCTGCTAGGATCTGCTTATAAGTTTCTAAATCAGCACCTTGAGGAAAAAAGTCTTCTAAACTATTCTTAAAGCAAGGATCTAACAAAGTAGCCAAGACACATGGCTTGGATTTGAGCATGGCACTTAGTAGGGCATGTGTTTCAAGCTTCAGAGATAAACTGTCCACCAGAATGAGGGCCTGGGTAATACCTCTGACTTGAAAATCTTCCCTGAGTTTCTGCAGGGAAAGGAGTAGATGGTGGATTAGGGGTAGCACCTGATTCAATCCTGTAGTCTTCACACTCACTTTCTGGGTGGCCTCCTCAAATGGCTCAAGAATATCACAAACATAAGTCATTAGAGTCCACTGAAGGGAGGTGAGCACAACTCCACTGGCTCTACCAAGACTATGGTGAACTGAGTAGCAATGTTCCAAGAGCCATTTTAACATATAAAAGGTAGAAATCCAATGGCCAGTTTCATCCTGCTTCAAATTCTTCCACGGAAGTTGCTGATCATTTTGGAACTCTTGCAGTATCTGACGGGCCTTGACAGAATGACTAAAATGATGACAGGTTTTCCTAGCAGCCACTAACATATTCTCAATGCTTTTGTGCTCACAGAAAAAGTCCTGAATGACTATATTTAAGCAATGCAGAAAGCATGGCACATGGGTAAAACCACCATCTTTGATTGCATGTACCACATTAGAGGAATTGTCAGAAACAATGAAGCTAGGGATAAGGAAATTAGGAGAAAGCCACAGACCAATCTGGTCATTTAATTCTTGTAAAATGTTGGTTATCAAACAGTCTTTGGCCAAACCTGTAACACAAAGCACTGCCCACTTTCTAAAATTGGGGATCCTGCCATTACTGGGAAAAGGTGCAGTTTCCAAAGAGACCCAGTGTACAGTGACAATGAAATAGTCAGTGGATGGGTCATGAGTCCATATGTCAACAGTCAAGTGGATCTTTTGGCTTTGAACATTCTCTAACGTTAAGAAAATTTTTTCTCTGACACAATCATATAACTGAGGTACAGCCTTAGTGAAAAAGAAAGTCTCTGATGGCAGCCTGTAGTCAGGGGCCACAATCTGCATGAACCTCTGAAAGGCTGGGGTTGAGAAGTAGTTGTAAGGATGCATATCTTCCACAATCATTTGAATAATTGCCTGACTTATTTGACTTGAAACTGGATTTCCACTGTATGTTGTTTCTCTCTCCTGTGTGTGCATCAGAGTGTCTTGCTCTACAACAGGTATAGGACTTTCAGATCTATTTTCAACCTCTAACACAGGAGGTTCATCTGAATCAGAGTCACTAAGGTCCTCGGCTGTTAAATCTTGGCTGCCTGTAGACTTTTCTCCATGCAAAGTATCACTCAAGAGATCATTTCTCTCAGGCTCAGCTTCATCTAATCCATTTCCAATGGCACCACTGTCTTTGTTGGCAACAGCCCAATGGATGGGATGTGTGGCCTGCAGGTGTCGTTGAAGTGTTGAAGTTCCCAAGTGGGAACCTGGCCGACCCCGGCTCACACTTCTTTTACATATATTACACACAGCTCTTGAGATGTGCTGAGGATCAGTGTAAAAAAAATTCCAAACTGCAGATGTCTTGGCTCTGGTTCCAGGAATTAAGGCATGCTTGACAATATTACTTTTGATGAGAAATCTCCCTCTTTCTGCCCTTAGGGCATCAGATGCTGATTTATCACGTTTCTTGCCCATTCTGTTATCATCTAATGGATCTGTAGAAATATATTCAAAACTTCCATTGCTTCCAGGAGAAGAAGGAGATAAAGATACATCCAACGTAAAGTCCTCTTCCCCACCAGTGACTCCAAACTTGTTGGCCCTGGTCCAATGAGGTGAATGCCTTGCCTGCAGATGACGCTGAAGAGTAGATGTACCAAGGTGGCTACCTGGTTTGCCCCTGCTGACGCTTTTTTCACAGAGGTTACAAATAGCTCGCCAGGTGTACTGGGGGTCCACATGAAAGAAGTGCCACACAATGGAGGTCTTGGCTCTGGTACTGGGTAAATAGATCTGTTTTTCTATATTGCTCTCAAAAAGACTTTCTTCATCCTGCTCAGGGGCACTGGAAGCTAGCAAAGCAGGGGTATCTGCAACAGGCCTCCCAGACCCCAAATCCTTACTAAACTTTTTGGCAAGGATCAATTTTTTCCGACGCCTTTTCCCCTTAATCCGCAAACCCTTCTTTCTTTTCTTTTTAGTGGGCAGTTTTGCCTCTTTATCCATTCCTTCTGCAACCATCTTTCCTTCTATCACATCATCTTCTGTATGAGAATTAACAGGAACACACCCCAGAATCCCAGCACCACTAAAAGTGCTGCATCTTCTGCCAGGAGTGAGTGAGGAAACTGGTACACTTAAAGTACATACACTCATTCTCTTTATGTCTCCAAAATTGGTACCAGAATTTGTTAGTAGGTTTATTATTCAAGCAGAAATACAGTTGTTTCTCTCTACTTGCATTACCTTTTCTCCGGTTTCTATGGGGAATCAATTTCCACTGGACCAATAACTCCCAAGCCAGGTTATTTCTGGAGGAAAAGTTATAGCAATGGAGAACATTCTCAAACTCTTCCTTAGAGGGCTTTAAGATCCCTTCCAACTTTCTGAGTTCTGAATTCAAATAGTCCAGTGTCCTCATGTTACGGAAATAAGAACTGAGGTCCCTTCCCCAGAGTCACAGAATTGGTTAGCAGCAGCTAGAAGCCAGGTCTTCCAAATCCCAGGTCCACTGTTTTTTCTGCTTCAGCGAGAACCATATTTGCCTGAAATGCCTTCAGCTTTTAAAATACGTATTTTTATGATGCCTCACAAGAGCAATATCGGTTTACCCTTGTTCTAAAATTAATCACTTTCAGGAAATTTCATTTAAACAAAAACATAGTGCATCATTCAACATTCATCATTCAGGACTATGATTTGTCAGTGCAACCCAAAAAGTCAATTCTGGAAAGCTAAATCGGACTCCACATACTGGTCACAGCACATACTAATTGAACCCTTTCAGCTCTAACTAAAAGTAAGACAATTTTTAAAAATGTGACTGGTTAAAAAAAAAAAGCTTTGAGAATAAAATTTAAAAACAAGGTCAGAAGCTGCATTTCCAATTTACTGTGAGTACCAAGTGTTAATCCAGATATTTTTAGACTGGAGAAGCTTTACAACCTGCAGATAAGTAACTCACAAACTGAACTCTATATGAACAGCAAAAACTGAACTATGAGCTTTAAACCACTTTCATTTCTTTTGGGTTGACTCCTCCCCTTCCCCCAATACCTACATACATCTGCCCTTAAAAGCATCGCTATCACTAGTTCCACTGCCTCCTTCTCAGTGTCCAGAACCAAGGCCTGGAAGATGTCAACAATAACTGCCTTCCCCATAGGAATCCGCGCCGAGTATGGGAGTCTAGGGGGTGCTCTTCATTACGGTTTCACCCATCCGACACGGAGAACGGAAGTGTCCCGGTTGCCCTAGACTCCGATGCGGAGGGTGGGGGGTGGGAGTGTAACTGGGGCGGGGACCGAGCGCAGAACGAGCGTAGGAAGGAGGTCGGTGGCTTTCCAATGTGAAGTTTGAGAAAATGTCCTAAGTACAGTAGTGGGACCCTGGAGAGGAATGAGAGTAGGTGCATTCAGCCCCTGGCACTCAGTCTGATCGAGGCACGGAGGGTCCGCTCGACTAGACACACTGTCGCCCCGAAGAAAGCAATCGAGTGCCAGCTCTCTCCGGGGTTCGGAGGGGGCTCGGTCGGCCTCCTGGGGCGGCTCCGGCTCCCTCGGTTTCGCGAACACCGGATGTGGGGGAGGGGAGGAAGGCTGGCTGGGAAAGGAGCAGGCGCCGTGGGGGCGGGGAGGAGCGGGGCGGAGGAGTGGGGGGGAGGACGGGAAGAGAGAGCGGGAGCCCGAGGCTGCCAGCCCGCCCCGGCGAGGGCCCGGCCGGGAGGTGGGGGGAGGGGGCGCTACGGC
>NW_007251282.1:164522-169426 GCF_000164805.1 Carlito syrichta
CCGCTCTGACTTCCCGGGCTAGGCCGCGACCCAGGGGCGAGGGGAGGCCGCTGCCACTCCCCTCGCCCTCTCCTCCACCTCCCCGGCCCCGAGCCACCCGGGAATCAAAAAACGGGTCTAGTTACCAGAGAACAGAAACTTTACCGAACCGATGACACTATCCCCGACTCCCGCCGGCTGCCACGTCTTTCTTCGTGCTTAGCCGCTGCCGTCCGTCGTCCCCGCAGCAGCAGCACCAGCAGAAAACCAAGACTGCCAGCGTCAAAGATGGCGCCCGGCTACAGGCTCCGTTCTGAGGCCGGGCCAGTGAAAGTGCCAGCACGACGCGAGCCGCAAGGATTCTGGGAGCTGTAGTTTCCTCCGTAAGGCGAACTAAGATGGCGTTTCGGGCCACAGGGTCACGTGGGAGGGGAGGGGCTGGACCGCGGATCCCACTTGCAGGGAATGCGTTTTAGAAGGTTACCTGGCGCTTGCATCCTGCTTTGAGAGATTTTGTTTTGGCTTTTGTCTTTAAATCAAATGAGGTGATAAGCGAGAAGGCCGCAGGAACAGAGTCTACTAGACAGCAAGAGCTCATTTTTTTTTTCGCTGAGCCTTGTCTTGAAGCTCAACTCAGTTTATTCTTACCAAGGTGTTTGCTTAATGAGTAAATCTCCAAACGATGTATAAATTTAATTTAGACATAACTGTGCCTTTCTCTTGGAGGTAAAATATGCCCTGGAAAAACATAAAAAGAAATAAACTGTACTTTCCCCATGCGTGCAATGTTGAGGGTTTGTTAGCCGGGCTCGGTGGCTCAGCCTGTAATTCTGCGCCTTTGGGCGGCTGAGGTGAGTGGATTGTCTGAGCCCGCGGGTTCGAGACCCGCCTGGGCAGCCAGACATCTCTACAATCAATCAAAAAATCAGCCGGGCGTGGTAGCCCATGCCGGTAATTCCGGCTACTTGGAAGGCTGAGGCCGAAGGATCGCCGGAGCCCAGCAGGTCGAGGCTGCGGTGGCCGGGAGCGGCCACTGCACTCCAGTCTGGGCGACAGAGTGAGACTCCAACTCAAAAAAAAATAAAAAGTTTATTTAATTTTTAATGTTTTATTCTTTGTAGAGAAGTGAGTCTCACTATACGGCCCAGGCTGGTCTCAAACACCTGGGCTCAAGGGATCCTCCCACCTCAACCTCCCAAAGTTCTGGGATTACAAGCATGATCCCCTGCACCCGGCCTGTTATTTCACTTTTATCTGAAGAAATGAAAGTGTGTTTTATGGGGGTTCTTTCTTAAAACAATTTTGTGTATTGGAAAAGTAATTTGTGCTCATTAAAAAGCTTATGAAGTTTGGAGAATGAAAAGGAAAAACAATCAACAGTCACTTCTTCACTTCATTAATTAACATTATTCTGTATTTTCCCATTTGAATGGGAAAACCTTTTTCCCTGATTGTGAAAGTAATACACATATGTGGTTTTTAAAAACTTTGAAGTAAGGCCGGCTCAGTGGCTCAGCCTGTAATCCCAGCACTTTGAGAGGCCGAGGTGAGTGGATTGCCTGAGCCCACGGGTTCGAGACCAGCCTGGCCAATTTAGCAAGACCTCGTCTCTACAATAAGAAATTTTAAAATAGCCAGGTGTGGTAGCACGCATCTGTAGCTTCGGCTACTCAGAAGGCTGAGGCGGAAGGATCGCTGGAGCCCACCAGTTCTATGCTGGGGTGACCATGAGCCTGTGTGCCCCTGCACTCCAGCCTGGGTGAAAGAGTGAGTCTCCAACTCAAAAAACCCAAAAAACACAAAAACCTTGGAGTAATACAGAAATATGTAGAGTGGAAAGCTGGAATCTCTATTAATCTCACTCCCGAGAAATAGGCTCTTGTTAATTTAGCATATATCCTTTCTGACTTTTTAAATGCAAATGTTCTTAAATACATTACACCGGTGATAGGAACCCAAGATCCGCCTGGAGGAGTGGCTCCTCAGAATTTGCTTAGGTGGCAACATTTGACCTGACCTGGGGAGAGGATATCGTTCTGCTACCAAGAGAGGAGACGCCTGATGGTAAAGCAGGTTGGACTCCAGACACCTTTTATTTCCTTGTGTGCTTGTTCCTCCAGCTGCCACATTGGTGTGGGAGTCCCAGTTAACCCAAGACTGGAGATTTATCAGAGTAGAGAGGTCCTGAGTCTCCTCACACCTGGGCTTTTATCTCCTTTCAAAGTGAGAAGCATCAACTCCTATCTATCCAATCCTAGCTCCAATCCTGCCTTACAGGGCAATACTCTGGTGATTGTCATGTCAACCAGACTTAATAAGCAGGTTCCTGATAACCACATTCTTTTTTGGGGAGTGGTGGGGGGAGGGGACTGTGTGATTCTTACTGGTAACCAATTTCTGTCTGTAACACAACACCTAGGGTTTTTTAATTTAACAGAGGCCTCTCCAAGTGGCTTAAGGGCAGCCTAGGGCTTTCCAAACTGCAGTCCTGGGCTGACTAGTATGCTATATATAGTTTATAGTTATATCATATTTCATCAAATCTAAAGTATCATTGATTGTAAGATACACTCTCATTTTACAAGCCTCTAAGAGAAAAAAAAAAACAGGTTGCCAATTAAATTCTGACAGGTCACTGATCAGAGATGTTAACATTGGAAAAGATGTGCATCTTAGAATGGATGAAACACAATATCTTAGGTTGGGCACGGTGGCTCACACCTATAATCCAGCACTTTGGGAGCCTGAGGTGGGAGGACTGCTTGAGACCTGGGGTTTGAGACCAACCTGGGCAACGTGGGAAGACCCCATCTTTACAAGAAATAAACACATTAGCTGGGCATGGAGGCACATGTCTGTAGTCCCAGCCACTCAGGAAGCTGAAGCAGGAGTATTACTGGAGCCTAGGAGGTTGAGGCTGTGGTGAGCCTTGACTGTGCTACTGCACTCCAGCCTGAGTGACGGAGTGAGATCCTGTGTCAGAAACAAGCAAGAAATACAGTATTGTAAAAATAAGAACAGGTTAAAACGATGCATGCTGTTTTACAATTTGCTGTTTTTTCACTTTGCAGTATATCTTGAATATCTTTTAATGATCATCAGTGTTTAGAGACCTACCACATTCTTATTAACTGCTCCCATCTACTTTCTGCAAGGCTCTTTTTGCAGTTTGTTTGACCAGTTTCTTGTTGATGAAAATGATCATTTTTCAGTTTCTATTAGTCGCTCCTAAGGGTGGGAAGAAAAATAATAGGGTAATAGAGACATTGAAGAGGGCAGAAGTTAAAAGTTTGAGACTGTTAGAAAGAGGGAAGACTGAAAGCCAGGGGAGTCTACATGCCAATATCCCCAGACCCAACATACACACATAGAGCTCTCAGGAGTGGGGCTGGGTTTGCCCTCTGCATGTTCTAAAAGGGTTAAAAGTATCTAGACCACAGGCACAATACCAGATGCCCCCTACCCATGCTACACCTCAAATTCTAAATGAATTTTAAACAGTCTGTAGACCTCTTCAGTGAGTGACAAAACCTTTTAGGATGTTCAGTGTGTTTTTGCTTTGAGAGCAAAGGTTTTGTAGAGCTCTCATGAAAAATAATGCAAAATTATTGAGACAAAATTAAGTTTGAGGCTGGGCTTGGTGGCTCAGCCTGTAATCCTGTGCTTTGGGAGGCCGAGGTGAGTGGATTGCCTGAGCCCGTGGGTTCGAGACCCGCCTGGGCAACTTGGCGAGACCTCATCTCTACAATAAATCAAAAATCAGCTGGGCATGGTAGCGCGCACCTGTAGTTCTAGCTACTTGGAAGGCTGAGACAGAAGGATCACCAGAGCCCAGCAGGTCGAGGCTGCAGTGGCCAGGAGCAGTCACTGCACTCCAGGCTGGGTGACAGAGTGAGACTCCAACTCAAAAAAAAAAAATTAAGTTCGAAGGAATGTTTACTTAGACTAGGAAAGGAACTGACAACAAAATACACATTTAAAAAATACTTTGTGGCCGAGTGTGGTGGCTCACACCTGTAATCCCAGCACTTTGGGAGGCGGAGGCAAGAGGATTGCTTGAGTCTAGGGGTTTGAGACCAGCCTGGGCAATTTGGCAAAACCTCCTCTCTACAATAAATCAAAAAACTAGCCAGGTGTGGTGGTGCACACCTCTGGTTCCAGCTACTTGGAAGGCTGAGGTGGAAGGATCGTCTGAACCCAGTAGTTCCAGGCTGTGGTGGTGGTAAGCATGCTACTGCACTCCAACCTGGGCAACAGAGTGAGACTCCAATTCAAAATGAACACTTTGTGTCACATACATTGAAAACTTAAAAAAAAAAAGGTTATAATATTTTTACCCATAGCCATACTCACACTTTTAGTTCCAGCTACTTGAGAGACTGAGACAGAAGATTGCTTGAGCCTAGGAGTTTGAGGCTGCAGTGAGCTGCAATTGTACAACTGAGCTTTAGTCTGGACTGCAGGGTGAGACCCTGTCTCTAAATAAATCTTTAAAAAAATTTACCAATAAACTGACATATTACTGTAATCCTCTATAACACTTTTTGCCGGAGACCAGCTCCAGCCGGGTTCAGGGTACCCCAAAGGTGGAGACGGCGTCAGCGATTGGGGGGAAGAAGAGAGAAAGAAAGAGAGAGAAAGAAAGAGACTGGACTCCAGTCTAGCGCAGAAGCGATGTGTGTTATTGGGAATTACAACGGGTCTTTTATATACAAAGTCAGATGTGGGAGGGGCGTCCCCCACCCACCGGAAACCTTAATCCATGAAAACTTAATCAATGATTGCCTTTAAATCCTTTTCATATGATAATCTTAAAATCCCATAACAAAGGATAACCTAATCTGTGACTGACATATTCTATAAACCTTTTTCATCCTAAACTGATTGATTTATGCCAAGTTAAACAAATACTTAAACTATAGAAG
>NW_007251282.1:169530-169900 GCF_000164805.1 Carlito syrichta
AAGAATGGGAGCAATGAGCTTCTAAAGTTGGCTTGTGATTGTCCCGATCTCAGAGTGTCTATGTTTTGAGCTCACAGGAGCTTAATCTGGTTAGTGCTGAGTAGAAACGGGGAGGAAATGGGTCAATAGCTCCCGAACGCATCCTAGTGGTCTCGGGGTCAACAGCCCTTCCTGATCCCTAACGCTCAGTGGGCCTCCATGGCGGGCTCCCAACATCTCCCTCTTTTTTATTTTTTAGCACAAAACCATGAAACTCCATATTGCTCTTCTTTAGCACTCTGAAGATGATTGGGAGTAAACACAGCAACAAAAGAATCACTGCTCCGCAAATTCCCACATTGATGAGTATAGACATTAATGATTTTTGATC
>NW_007251282.1:169920-173074 GCF_000164805.1 Carlito syrichta
CCTGACATATTCTATAAACCTTTTTCAACCTAAGCTGATTGATTTATGCCAAGTTAAACAATTCTATAGAAGCTTAAGTATTTACTTTACAAACAAAAGTGGCCCATCCCAGAATGTTTGGAATGTGGCCCAGTCCAAAGTTCACAGTGGGCTACCTGCACGTAACCCAGCCGCATTCTTTCAACAAAATGGCTGTCTTCTAAAACTATATTCTACAATTTACAACTTCAATAAATCCTAAGATCATGACCCAGAAGCCCGTGACCAATACTAAGGCTCTTAAATGTGACACGAGTTTGAATTATAAGTTGTGTGAAAGCCAAAACTGCAGTTTGTGGAAGAATGGGAGCAATGAGCTTCTCAAGTTCGCTTGTGTTCATCCCGTTCTCAGAGTTTTTATGTTTTGAGCTCACAGGAGCTTAATCTGATTAGTGCTGAGCAGAAAGGGGGAAGAAATGGAGTCAATAGCTCCCGAATGCATCCTAGTGGTCTCGGGGTCAACAGCCCTTCCTGATCCCTAATGCTCAGTGGGCCTCCGTGGCCGGCTCCCAACATCTCCCCCTGTTTTATTTTTTAGCATGAAACCGTGAAACTCCATATTGCTCTTCTTTAGCACTCTGAAGATGATTGGGAGTAAACACAGCAACAAAAGAATCACTGCTCCAGCAAATTCCCACATTGATGAGTATAGACATTAATGATTTTTGATTAGCAAATGACGCCTGAATTTCTTGATGTAATTTAGTAAGGTCTATACTTAGGTCTGAATGGTTCCAAATTCTAAGTTGCTTTTTCCCAAGTATAGACAGATTTAAACTCAGAGTGACACTGGAGAGCCAATTTCTTTTTTAAGATCACAAGTTCTTGCCCTACTGCTAAATCTCCTTTCTCCAAAACACTAACCCTACTTTCCAACTTCTGATCTATGATTTCCTGAATAGCTATGGCAATAGAAACGTTTTTAGACAACTGATCAGCAAATGTAGTTGTATGAACTTCCCTAGATAATGCTACAGCTCAAAAGTAGCTATTAAAGCTGTAACTCCTAAAATTAAAAGTAGCCAAAAATCTTTTGTCTTTCTAAAAGAGCATTAGTCTCATACAATATCTGTAAACCATATGCATCATACCAACGAGATGACAATTATACAAGAATCATCAAATAAGATGGCTGCTCAAGAATAACAAAACCTTCGTAAAAGGCATTAGTTAAACAATTAGTTAAAAATACACCCAGTACAAGACACCTTATAAACATCGCTATGATACTCAATTTTAACAACTTAGTACTTATTTCATACTAAAAACACATAAGAGAACTGCAAGCATCCCTAATGTGGTACACTACTGAATTTGTTCAACAGGCCTAGACAGGCTGACTGGTTGAAGGGCTGCGAGGGCTCTCCACAAATGAGGTTGAATGGCTTGTCTGGTACCCATTCATTGGCGTGCCTTCTAGTTGCAGCAAGCGTAGAGCCATTAAAACCCCAGTCACTAATATATAGTCTTTCACCAGGTACAGTATAGTCCACTTTAGAGTTATAAGCACAGTCTCTCCATTTCAGGAAGCCAGTATCTCACTGGATGAGTGACCAGTCCTTTTCCATATCATTGAAGGGGCAAGCAGGTACGCTGAGAGGTGGTGTCCATTAAACACAATTGAACAGTTAGGGTCACAGCTGTGATTGAGTAAAGACATACTAGGATACAGGCCAACACCCACGTCCTACATCTCTGCAGTACAGATGGTGAAAGAGTTGCAGATCACCTTGTCCTGGGTTTGGCATCAGATACAGTCACACTTAAAGCAGTATTGGTCCCTCAGTTGCTTCCGGCGCTCCTCACTGGTCATCAGCATATCCAGGTAGCAGATGGTGAACTCTTCTCCCACCTAGATGCCTCGGACTGCACGCAAGTTTGTCTTGTGTTTTTGGTCCTGCATTCTTTTCTCCTCCCAGTTGTTAAAGACTTTAAAGGCTGTGCCCAATAGTTATAGTTGAGGGGTTTGTGGGCCCTTTTCTAATTTTTGGAGTTTGCGCCAGTGCTGACTGAGAGATAAAATACTTCCAAAAGAACTTGTCCTTACAGTCTAGTCTGCTTATTAACACCTATTTTGTAGTTAGCTAACAGGATTCACGTATATGATTCCTTTACTTCCATCTGGGAAAGTTGAACTTGAGAGAAATAAGAAGACAGCAAAGAAGAATTTTTAACATCCTTTTGTCCGAGCCACCCCCTTGAGAAGGGGGTGGTGAGAAGTCTGGAGGTTGGGGTTAGGTGCCGTGGCCTTAGGCACCCACGCCTTCTCCAAAAGTAAAAGAGAAAGACTGGAGGCTGGGGTCAGGTGCCGTGGCCTTTGGCACTTGCCCCTTCTCCGAAGGTAAAAGAGAAAGACTGAAAGTCAGAGCTAGGCGCCACAGCCGTAGACGCCTGCCCTTCCTTCCCAGATAAAGGCGAAGGGACTCACAGAACAGATTACAAGAAGCAAGAATAGTAGGAAAGGCAGGAATTGGAGTTGTAGAAGGAATAGGAGAGGACAAAGGAAGTGAAAACCCTTATTTTGTTTAAATTTTTCTCCGGTCTATTCCTTTGATTCAATAGGATTCATGCCACCCGTCTCAGTCTTTGGGTTAGCCAATACCAGACTGGTCTTTCCTCTTTACAATCTGAACAGGTCCTTTTATGCCCTGTCTGTTCCTTCCAAGTCCCTCTAAGGGATCGCATCCTATTTGTAGCGTTTGCGTTGACACCTTGTCATCTGGACTATACAGAAACATGCCCATTTGAGCAAGAATATCACGTCCCCAAAGTGTAATGGGGATGGAAGGAATAATGTAGGGACAAAAGGTTCCTGAAGTTTTGTTATCTGTCCAATTTAAGATTTGAGAACTTTTGGCTACAGAGGGCACTCGACCAATACCAATGAGTCCTGATGGGGCTACTTGTGTTGGCCAGGAAGATGGCCATTCTTTCCCAGCAATACAAGAAACATCAGCCCCTGTATCTAGCAGACCTTTAATTTTAACTCCCTGAATATATAAATCTTTTAGAGGTCTGGAGTTAGTAATTTCCTTGGGTAAGATTAGTTGGCTGTCAACTGACTCATATATTCCTTTTACTAACAACATATTGCTACAAATATGAATTTTGTTTT
>NW_007251282.1:173521-231998 GCF_000164805.1 Carlito syrichta
TCACCTTATTTCTAGTAAAGGGTATGGGAGGAGGTACCTTGGCAACATTACCAGGATTTTCTCGCTTATGATACCCAATCACTTCCTCCTTCAACTCCATTTCCTCCTTGGGGAAAAATTCATCATCTAAAGGAGGCGCCAAGGCTACAGCCAGCAGGGGAGTGTCTTTATTTTTGACCGGAATTTTAGAGAAATTGTGCTGTGGATTTAAAGCATCTCGGATAATATTCCATAAAGCTAAGGCATACAAAATGCAAAAGGCAAGCCAATTGGTTCCTCTATCGGACAATATGTTCAAAATACTAGTGGACATGTTCCTTTCTTTAGATTCACTCTGGCCCATGATTCTATCATGGGCTCTTAAACTGCTCACCCTTCCTTGCTCTGCCTGTCTCTACAGACGGGTCCACGGCACCCTGGGTGAGGTCCTATCTATCCCAAAAAAGAAAAAGAAAGCTTACCTTGAGGTCCTACGTTCAGGCACCACTTGACGGAGACCAGCTCCAGCTGGGTTCAGGGTACCCCAAAGGTGGAGACGGCATCGGCAATTGGGGGGAAAAAGAGAAAAAGAAAGAGACTGGACTCCAGTCTAGTGCAGAAGCGATGTGTGTTATTGGGAATTACAACGGGTCTTTTATACACAAAGTCAGATGTGGGAGGGGCATCCCCCACCCACCAGAAACCTTAATCCATGAAAACTTAATCAATGATTGCCTTTAAATCCTTTTCATATGATAATCTTAAAATCCCATAACAAAGGATAACCTAATCTGTGACTGACATATTCTATAAACCTTTTTCATCCTAAGCTGATTGATTTATGCCAAGTTAAACAAATACTTAAACTATAGAAGCTTAAGTATTTACTTTACAAATGAAAGTGGCCCAACCCAGAATGTTTGGAATGTGGCCCAGTCCAAAGTTCACAGTGGGCTACCTGCAAGTAACCCAGCTGCATTCTTTCAACAAAATGGCTGTCTTCTAAAACTATATTCTACAATTTACATCTTCAATAAATCCTAAGATCATGACCCAGAAGCCTGTGACCAATACTAAGGCTCTTAGATATGACACGAGTTTGAATTATAAGTTGTGTGAAAGCCAAAACTGCAGTTTGTGGAAGAATGGGAGCAATGAGCTTCTAAAGTTAGCTTGTGTTCATCCCGGTCTCAGAGTTTTTATGTTTTGAGCTCACAGGAGCTTAATCTGGTTAGTGCTGAGTAGAAAGGGGGAGGAAATGGGGTCAATAGCTCCCGAACGCATCCTAGTGGTCTCGGGGTCAATGGCCCTTCCTGATCCCTAACGCTCAGTGGGCCTCCGTGGCCGGCTCCCAACAACTTTTTCCTATGCATATAGTTACATAGTCTTTGATTGCCACTTCATTTATATTTTGTAATATATTCTATAAAGAGAATAAAAACTCAATCTCACCTCTAACATCTTTACTAAAATTAATTTGATCAATGATACTTCAGAAAAATTTCCTTAACTTTCACAACTTACTGGTAATGTCAAGTCAATTGTAAGATTGTTGTCAAATTTGGGATGGCTTCTGTCAAGTTTCATCTATATATAGCTACTAAGACTTTACTGAATTAGTACCGAATTACTTAATACATCCTTGACGAGGAGAGAACTACCATTTTAATGAAATGTATTAGTTATCTATTAATATATAAGAAATTGCACCCCCAAATTTAGTTATCTCACTGTTTCTGTGGGACAGGAAATCAGGAGCAGTTTGGCTGGGTGGTTCTGTTCAGAGTCTCTCGTGAGTTTGCACCCAAGTTGTTGGCCAATGCTGCAGTCATCTGAAGGCTTGAATGGGTCTGGAGGATATGTTTCCAAGTCAACTCATATATGACTGTTCACAGGAGATGACCCCAGTTTCTCACCTGTGGGCCTTTCCATAGGGCTGCTCAGATATGGGCAGCAGGCTTCCCCCAGAGTGAGCAAAGAGAGAGAGAGACACCAAGACAGATGCTGTGAGCTGCACTGCCTTTTTGACA
Source organism: Carlito syrichta (assembly GCF_000164805.1). NCBI lineage: Eukaryota > Metazoa > Chordata > Mammalia > Primates > Tarsiidae > Carlito > Carlito syrichta. The sequence continues at coordinate 175,531 of NW_007251282.1, forward strand.
AACCCTTGGAAATGACATGCTATCATTTCTTCTGTATATTGCTGACCACGCAAATCAACACTGACATAATGTGGGAGAGGACTAAACAGTGGCACGACAACAGGAGGCAGAGATCATTGGGGTCTATCTTGGAGGCTTGCTACCCTACCAGCTGTTAATAACTGACTCCTCAGCTGGACTCGGTGGCTCAGCCTGTAATCCCAGCACTTTGGGAGGCCGAGGTGAGAGGATTGCCTGAGCCCGCGGATTCGAGACCCACCCGGGCAACTTGGTGAGACCTCGTCTCTACAATAAATCAAAAAATTAGCTGGGCGTGGTAGCACGCGCCTATAGTTCTGGCTACTTGGAAGGCTGAGGTGGAAGGATCATCTCAACCCAGCAGGTCAAGGCTGCAGTGGCCAGGAGCATGCCACTGCCCTCCAGCCTGGGTGACAGAGTGAGACTCCAACTCAAAAAAATAAATAACTGACTCCTCCACTCACAATTTGACATGTATGAAGAATTTTCCACAGACTAGCTTCTGGCTTCATACTTTCAAACCTTGTCTTTCCTTCACAGTCTACATTCTGCTGGTGTTAGGTGTCATAGGGCAGGTTTATATCAAGATATGACCTTTGACCCTACAACTTGGGATCATAATGCCATATAAGTCAACAGAGTGAGTCATAGGGATATTCTTGAAAACCATTTCTATACTTGTGAGTATAGCTGGGCTCGGTGGCTCAGCTTGTAATCCCAGCACTTTGGGAGGCCAAGGTGAATGGATTGTCTGAGCCTGTGAGTTCGAGACCCACCTGGGCAACTTGGCGAGACTTCATCTCTACAATAAATAAAAAAAATCAGCTGGGCATGGTAGCGCATGCCTGTAGTTCTGGCTATTTGGAAGGCTGAGGCGGAAGAACCGCCAGAGCCCAGCAGGTCGAGGCTGTGGTGGCTGGGAGCGTGCCACTGCACTCCAGTCTGGGTGACAGAGTGAGACTCCAACTCCAAACAAAAAAAAAAAGGAAAGTGAGTATAAACCACATAAAAATAACCCCAAATAATTGTATAGCAACTCAACTTTGGGAACTTTTAGATCTGAAAATGCCCAGTGAGAGGAAGATATCAAAGAGAACATCTGAGTGAAATGAAACAAGGTTCTTAACCATTGCTATTAAAATCTTATGTTTTCAAATTGTATAATGGTCACATTGCTGAGGCCTTGCCCAGAGCCCTGAAGGGAGTTTATGCAAGTAAGGGGCCCTGAAGGTTAGACTTCATTAATTTCATGGCTGGTCCTCTTCTTGTTGGGTGGTGGTGGGATGTGTTGACCATGGAGTCATATGATGTGCATTCGAATCCTGGCCTATCCCTCACCTTGAAACTCTAGTCAACTCAGTAGGTTCCACAGGTTGGGAGTAGCCCTCTGTTTGTGTTCCCCCACATTAGAGAATGGAGTGAGAGTGGAACAGCCATGTGATTAGCTACTCCCCTCCCCAGCCCAGTGCTCATCACCACTATCCATCATCTTGCCTCTTTTTATCCCTGCCTTTGTGTCTCAGTTATCTGACACGAGTGGGAAGATAGAGACCAACAGAGCATTCTAGCAAGGAGCTTTGGGCAGGAGTCACGATGCACTAACTACAATTGATCTATATATGTATATGTATATGTATATGTATATGTATATGTATATGTATATGTATATGTATATGTATATCTTTGCTTGATTTGGGGTCTCACTCTGTCACCCAGGATGGAATGCAGTGGCCCAGTTATGGCTCACCACAGCCTCAAATTCCAGACTGAAGCAATCCTCCTGCATCAGACTCCTGAGTAGATGAGACTACAAGCATACACCACCATGTTCAGTTAATTTTTTTATTTTTTGTAGAAATGAGGTCTTACTATATTGCCCAGGCTGGTCTCAAACTTCTGGACTCAAGTGAGCCTTCTACCTCAGCCTCCCATAGTGCTGGAATTATAGGTATGAGCCACTATACCCAGCCTACAACTGATATGTTTTAACCTTCTTGCTCTATCTGTAAGACTTGGGCTGGTGTCATATAGAATATTTTTCTTGATACAGAAAACATCATTTAACTCAAAGTCATTTTGTTATAATGTTGATGAGGAAAAAAAAAAGATTCCTGGCTGGGGCAGCTGTCTGTGTGGAGTTTGCATGTTTATTACATGTTTGTGTGAATTTTCTCCAGGTACTCTGGTTTCCTCCCACATCCCAAAGATGTGCAAATTAGGTGAATTGATGGTCTAAATGGTCCCAGTCTGAGTGAGTATAGGTGTGTGTGTGTGTGTGTACCCTGCCATGGGATGGTATCCTGTTCAGGTTTGGTTCCTGCCTGCCTGGGATAAGATCCATCCATCTAAGACCCTGAACTGGAATAATTAGGTAAATAATGGATTTGCTTATTCTTATGAATCTTTCTTAAATGTATGTGCAGACCACATTTATTTCAGCATTTAATATTTAAAATGTTTTGGTCTTTATTTAGAAGTTTGATAATGTTTTTGTGACCAGAAATATGCCACAGGACTTTAACTCTTTTTTTTTTTTTTTTTTTGAGTCACAGTCTCACTCTGTTGCCCAGGCTGGAGTACAGTGGCACGATTACAGCTACCATAGCCTCACCTGCTGGGCTTAGGTGATCCTTCTGCCTCAGGCTTCCAAGTAGCTGGCACTACAGGTACATGCCACCACATCTGGCCAATTTTTTAATTTATTGAAGAGACAAGGTCTCACCATGTTGTCCAGGCTGGTCTCAAACCCTTGGACTCAGGCAATCCTCTTGCCTCCACCTCCCAAAGTGCTGGAATTATAGGTATAAGCTATCACGCCTGGTCCTTAACTCTTGTTTATATCAATTAGTCTGCGGTAAACTGGTTTTGTTATATATAGTTTTGCTTAAGGTCACAGTTTCCGCAAACCTATTGATGACATTAAGTGAGGACTTACTGTATTTTAAATCTGGAATGAGGTATCTTGGTCCATTTTCTGTTGCTATATCAGAATACCACAGACTGGGTAATTTATAAAGAAAAGACGTTTATTTAGCTTGCAGTTCTGGAGGCTGGGGAATCCAAGAGCATGGCACAAGCATCTGGCAAGTTTCATCCCATGGTGGAAGGGTGGAAGGCAGAAGAGGCAGAAGGGAGCACATGAGCGAGAAAGCACATGGGGCAGACTCCCTTTTTTTTTGAGCTGGAGTCTCACTCTGTCACCCAGGCTGGAGAGCAGTGGCATGCATGTCGGCCACTGCAGCCTCAACCTGCTGGGCTCCAGTGGTCCTTCTGCCAAGTAGCTGGAACTACAGGTGCATGCTACCATGTCCAGTTAAGTTTTGATTTATTGTAGAGATGAGGTCTCACCAAGTTACCTGGGCTGGTCTCGAACCTGCAGGCTCAGACAATCCACTCACCTTGGCCTCCCAAAGTGCTGGTATTACAGGTTGAGCCACCGAGCCCGGCCCAGACTCCCTTTTATAACATCCTGCTCTGGAGATAACTAATCCACTCCCCAAATAACCACATTCATCCATTCATGAGGGCTTAATTTTCATGACTCAATCACTTCTTATTGGCCTCACCTCCCAAGACTATTGCATTGGGAGTTATGTCTTCAACACATTAATTTGGAAGACACATTCAAACCATAAGATGGGGTAACTGGTTTTGTTGGGTGATGGATTCATTATGAAAAAGAGCACACTAGGTTCTCATTATCATCATCATAATCTACCTCATACCAAGTAATGTACTAAGCATTGTAGGAAATTCCAAATAGGCAAAATATGTGCTTTCTGGCCCATATGGAACTTATGATAAATATAAAGATAAATAATGATCAGAAAGCATATACAAAGTGTCAAGCTATGATTTAGACCTGGGGTTACAAATTCAAATGCTTAAATGAGTCAAGCACGTGTATATATGAGTATGGTGTGCCAGGTGTACGAATACAACTGGAGAGTGCACGTCTTAGCTAAGGACCAGTCATTACCACTCAACTCCAGCCTAGTCTTGTCAAGGGGGAATGTGGACCCAGTGTTGTCACGACTTCTGATGTCTCAATAAAAGCTGGATATTCAGATTTTTAGTGAAAATTTCTGATTTGTAAATTTGGCAGCTAATTCAAATAAAACAACAACAAAAAATTAACTCATGGACTTGTCTGCAACTTTACCTTAGTTCTAGGAGAGTTAGAAAGGAGGAGATGGTCACTGAAAACTGTGGGGTTTCAGGAAATACTTTCTGAAGGGGGTTAGACTTGAGCTTGACCTTCAAATGGGCAGGGGTCAGGGATAAATGAGGACGAGGAAAGGGACTATATTAGGGAGATCCTTGAAGGAATGAGGAGAGAAATTCAGATGGAGAAGAGCTCACAGTTATAGTAAGACAGAATTTTGTAAAGGTAGGTTTGAATCAGATTGTGTAGGGCCTTGGATGTTGGGAAGGTGTTTGAATCATATTCCATTGACAATGAGAATTTCTTGAAGGTTTTGGAGTAGATATAGAAAGGTAAAGGATGTGTTATTTGCAGAGTTGTGTTTCAGAAGGGCTGAACTAGGGGAGATGTTGGGCGGTAGTAACTGCAGTAAAGAGGCAATGGAAGCATCAAAGAGTAGTGATTATCCCCTCTGTCTCTTATATCTTTAATTTATCCTTCTCTAATTGTTCACCAAAGCCTAGTAACATACATGACTCTTCATCTATTACAAAAGGGGAAGGAGCTTTATGCTCAATCTTTTGATTCTACTTTCTCATCTTGCTTCCAAATTTTTTTGACTACTTTTTTACCTCTCATATACTCTTCAATCTATTTTATTTGGATTTATTGTCTCATGGCTTCTCTGAAATTACAGTGATGGAATCATTAGTTTTAAACTGAATCAATTTTTTTCAGTGGTTACCTTTCTTAATATTATTATTAGCCAGTATTTACTGAGAGGTTATAATGTGTCAGGCCCTGTGATAACACCTTTATACACATTATCCAATTTAATCCACACAACAACTCTATAAGTTAGGTATGATTATTAACCCCTTTTTTCCAAATGTTTATAAAATTCTAATGACTTGTTCAAGGTATCATTGCTGATAAGAAGCAAAGCCAGATTTTATTTATTTACTTTTTTTTTTTTTTTGAGTTGGAGTCCCACTCTATCCTCCAGTCTGGAGTGCAGTGGCACACTCACAGCCACCCCAGCGTCGACCTGCTGGGCTCCAGCAATCCTTCTGCCTCAGCCTTCCAAGTAGCTGGAACTATAGGAGCATGCTACCGCACCCGGCTAATTTCTAATTTATTGTAGAGATGAGATCTCACCAAGTTGCCCGGGCTTGTCTCGAACCCATGAGCTCTGGCAATCCACTTGCCTTGGCCTCCCAAAGTGCTGGAATTACAGGCTGAACCACCGAGCTTGGCCAAAAGTCAGGTTTTAAATCCAAGTCTGTTCAAGTCCAAATCATTATGCAATCATTTGGCCCCATTCACTATCATTTTCTTTCTTTAATCTCCCCTCCCTTGGTTTAAAAGACAAAATTCTATCTTGCTTTTTTCAAACTCTCTGGCTGCCCATTCTTGAGATTCTTGTCAGATTCCTTTTTCTCTATCCTTCGCTTATTGATGTTCCCTAGAATTCCTCAACCCTCATGTTTTCTCACTCTGCATTCTCTCCCTGGGTTGTTTCATACATTTTCATGGTTCCAACTATGAATTACAGTAATATGTGGTGACTCTTAGATCGTATCTCTGATCCAGATCTCTGTCCAACTGGCTATAGGATTCTCCAGTTGTATGTTTCAGAGGCAATTTAAATTTAGCATGCCATGACCCCTGATAATTCCAGGTGTTGGAATTATCTGACAGACTTTAAAGCAGCTTTTATAACTATATTGTTATAATTTTTCTATTTTATTATTAATTACTGTTGTTAATCTCTTACTGTGCCTAGCTTATAAATTAAACTGTATCATAGTATGTATGTGTAGGGAAAAAGCATAGAATATATAGGGTTTGGTACTGTCTGTGGTTTTAGGCATCCACTGGGGGTCTTGGAACATATCCTCAACAGGTAAGTTGGGATTGCTATATAGATGATACATGTGATAAATATAATATAAAAGAGGAAGGATAAAGAGGCCTATATGGATTAAAACTTCTACATATTACTTGAGGTAACAAAATATTAATTCTGAGTAAACTGTGAAAGGGTAGGTACATATATTTCATTTCCTATAATCCAAAAAGATATAATAATTTCCTATAATCCAAAAAGATATAGCAACAAAGCAAAACATAAATTAAAATAGTATAATAAAAAGTATTCAAACAATAAAAAAGAAAGGAAAGTTGGAACAAAAACAACAAAAGACAAAGAGACAAAAGCAGAGAATAATTAGACCTATTTCCAGTTATATCAATTATTATATTACATATAAATGGTCTAAAACATCAGTGAAAAGGCATAGATTGTCAGATTGAATTTAAAAAAGATCACATCATGGTTGCACAACATTTAAATTGTGCTGAATACCACAATTTGTTCACTATAAAATAGTTAATTTTATGTTATTTGAAATTCACTTCAGCAAATGATTTTTTTAAAATACTAAAATATATGCTATCTACAAGAAATCCATTCTAAATATAAAGACAAAGATATATTTAAAGTAAAAGATGGAAAAAAGAGATACCATGCAAACAACAATAAAAAAGAAAGCTAGTGAGGAAGAAACAGTTCTTCCTTAAATAATATCAATTAAAAAATGTAGAAGGAATGAGAGAAATAAAAATATGACACCACTGCAATAATTGTTGCAGGCAAGATCTATCCATGGATGCTAAAATTACTGGGAGAAAATTTGAGGAGAAACTGGGTATTTTTATAGTCTCAAGGTATCTCCCTCCAGATGTTTATTTTATTACAAAAAAGAAAATAGTACCATTACAGTGGAGAAACCTTGCAGATACCACCTTAATCAAGTGATCCAATTTAAAAACACCAATAATGACACATACTGACATCAGCTACCTGCTGATACAATGTGCTGAGAAAAGCACATTATGCAGTATTCTTGCCAAAAATTCATAACCTGATTCCAATAATAAGAAAACATCAGACAAACCTATATTGGGGAATATTTTACAAAATACCTGGCAGGTACTCTTCAAAAGTGTCAAGGTCATGAAAGACAAGGCAAGAATGAGGAACCGCCATAGATTGGAGGAGACTAAGAAGACATACAATTAAATATGTGGGAACCTGGATTGGATCCTGAAACAGAAAAAGTGTATTGGTGAAAAGCTAGTAAAATTCCAGTTAGTTTTATTGGTTAACTAAAAAAGTATACTAATGTTAATTTCTTTGTTTTGATCAGCATATAATTATGTAAGATGTTAACACTAGGGGATATTTGGTGAAGTATATGTGGGAAATCTCTAAATTATTTTTGCAACTTTTCTGTAAGTCTAAAATTATTTCAAAATAAAAACCTTTAAACATTTTAAAAGTGAAAGCACGTAAGCAGGAGTGGCTATATTAATGTCAGATAAAGCAGACTTCAGAAAAGAATATTTCTAGCAATAGAGAGGGACATTAAGTAATGACAAAGGAGTCAATTCACCAAGAAGACATAACCATCCTAAATGTGCATGCAACTAACAATAGAGCTTCGGAACTCATGAAGGTAAAGTGGGTGGAACTGAAAGAAAAAACAGACAATTATATTTAAAGGCATCAGCACTTTTCTCTGAGTAATTACAGTCAGGATTCTCCAGGACAGCTAAGACAAACCCAAGCTTTTGTCAGAGAGTATCGCTTCTAGGTGCAGCTTATCTATGGATTTTGTATTTATTTAGCCAACTAGAGACATCCCCTGATGCCTGCCTGGGATCTCCCAGAGCCTTCATGACTCTGTATGACTGGCTTCTGCTTTGATGTTTGCTGTGACGTCCAAGAAAGAAACACTTCCCTTAAATTAATGCCATATCTGATACACAATCTAAGTCAGCATGTCAGGAAACCAGTGAAAGTTCCAGGCTGGTAGTTTCAGGCCTAGCAGACTTCTTTCAACTCCCTTTTTTTTAAAAACCCAGATGTGTGTGTGTGTTTGTGTGTGTGTGTGTGTGTGTGTGTGTGCGTGTGTGTGTGTGTGTGTGTACACATGTGCGTGCACCTACGTATGCGCATATCTTTTTACTCCTCTGAATCTTACAACAGGGCTTCAGATACTATCATGTTCTTCTGTCTTCATCTATATTAAATTATGTGCTTGTGGTAGATAAAAATAATGCTCCTCCTACCCAAAGATGTTCACATCCTAATCCCTGGAACCTATGAATATGGTATCTTGCATAGTAAAATACAGATATGATTAAGGGTCTTGAGATGGGGAGATTATCCTGGATTATCAGATTGGTTCAAACATAATCACAAAGGTTCTTACAAGAGGGAGCCATCATCCAGTTGACTTTGAACTGACACTCCAGTTGACACTCAAGACTGCAAAACATAGACTTGAGACACAGTGTGCTGGAGGGGTGTGAAGAACGGAGGGAGCAAGAGTTCTTCTGGTTCTCACCTTCTCAGGGGTGTGTTTTCCTTGGTGGGAGTGGAGAGGGCAGTTGTCTATATTCCTGAGAAGAGGCTCAGGTAAGCACATAAACCTGAGGGTGGGGAAGACAGTTCCATGGGAACAGGGCTACCTACATTACATGTGGGGTCTGATGCAAAATGAAAATGTGGAACCCGTTGTTCAAAAAACAGAAAAAGAAAAAACATCGTGAAAGATGCTAAAATATAAAGCTTTTCATTTTCTTCTAGCCTCTCTCTTGTCATAGTGTTTTGTTTTTTTTTAATTTACTGTTTAATGCCATTCTAGGTAAAGAAAAGCTAACATTTGAAATTGTCAGCATTATGCTGGGCGTTATGGCTCACACCTGTAATTCCAGCATTTTGGGAGGCTGAGGTGAGATGATTGCCTGAGTCCAGTAGTCAGGTAAGGAGAGATTTGTGACCAGGCATAGTGGCTCATACCTGTAATCCCAGCACTTTAGGAAGCTGTGGTAGGAGGATTGCTTGAGTCCAGGAGTGCGAGACCAGCCTGGGCAACATAGAAAGAACCCATCTCTATAACAAAATAAAAACAGCCAGGTGTGGTGGCATGTACCTGTAGTCCCAGCTACTCAGGGGGCTAAGGAGAGAGGATCCCATGAGCCCAGGAGGTTGAGGCTGTGGTAGCTGTGATTGTGCCACTGCACTCCAGCTTGGGTGACAAAGTGAGACGCCAACTTTTAAGCAAACAAACAAACAAATAGTTAGCATGAATGTTGCCATCCATGTTCATATTGTGCAATACCAGCTTTAAATGCAAATATAACAGTATTTAACTCATATGTGGACTCACCAAAATTACACAATTTTAAAAATTGTGTAGCTTATATATACGTACATGCAGTTGATCTCACTAGTCATAGATTCTGCAGGTGCAAATTCTTCTCCTTGAAATTGCTTTGTAACCCCAAAATCAATACTCTAGGCTCTTTTTTGTTTTTTTTTGAGTGGGAGTCTCACTCTGTCGCCCAGACTGGAGTGCAGTGGCCGCTCCCGGCCACCGCAGCCTCAACATACTGGGCTCCAGCGATCCTTCCACCTCAGCCTTCCAAGTAGCCAGAATTATAGGCGCGCACTACCACGCCCAGCTGATTTTTTTATTTATTGTAGAGATGAGGTCTCACTGCCCAGGTGGGTCTCGAACCCGCGGGCTCAGGCAATCCACTCACCTCAGCCTCCCAAAGGTGTGGGATTACAGGCTGAGCCACCGAGCCTGGCTACTCTAGGCACTTTTAATCATTTATGGATATGTGTATATGCAGAGCAGGAAAACTTTGAGTTGAGCCACAAGCATGTTCCCACCTAAGACTGAACAAGGCAAAACTTTCTCTACTTCCTTGTTTCAGTTCTCATACTGTAAGCAGTCTTTCCTGTAGCCTTTGTAGTGCCAAGTTTTTTGCATTTTCTGTTTTTCTTGGTAATTTCAGTGTTTCCTTCCTTCCTTCGTTCATTCCTTCCTTCCTTCCTTCCTTCCTTCTTTCCAGTTGCTGTCTTACTCTGTCACCCAGGCTGCAGTGGCACAATCACAGCTCACTGCAGCCTCGAACTCCTGGGCTCTGGTGATTCTTCTGAGTACCCTCAGCTGCTGAGCCTCCCTAGTAGCTGAGACTACAGGCATGTGCCACCATGCCCAGCTAATATTTTGATGTATTGTAGAAACAAAGTCTCACTATGTTGCCCAGGCTGGTCTCAAACTTCTGGGCTCAAGCGATCCTTCCACCTCAGCCTCCCAAAGTACTGAGACTATAGGTGTGAAACACCACACTCAGGCAATTTCAGTGTTTCACATGGCCCCCGAGTGTGCTGATGAAGTGCTTGTCGTCTGGTATTCCTAACTGCAAGGAGACTGTGATGTGCCTTATGGAGAAAATACATGTATTAGATAAGCTCTGTTCAGGTGTGAGTCATAACACTATTAGTCATGAATTCAGTGTTAAGGAATTAACAATATATACCAGGGGGGCCAAAATATGTATACATTTTTTTTTGACCTGGAGTCTCACTCTCGCCTAGGCTGGAGTGAGTGGCATGCTCATAGCCACTACAGCCTCAACCTGCTGGGCTCAGGTAATCCTTCCGCCTCAGCCTTCTAAGTAGCTGGAGCTACAGGAATGTGCCATCACACCCGGCTAATTTTTCTTGATTTATTGTAGAGAGAAGGTCTCGCCAAGTTGCCCAGGCTGGTCTCAAACTCGTGGGCTCAGGCAATTCTCTCACCTCAGCCTCCCAAAGTGCTGGGATTAAGGTGTGAGCCCCCAGGCCCGGCCTGTATACATATTTTAAGAGATGTTATCTATGTATTACTTTTTAGTTTGCCATAATCAAAGTGTCTAGATGCTGATGGTAACCATTTTGAGCACCTCTTATAATTGCCGAAGTCAAACATGATTTGTTTTCATCTTTTGTTATCAGTGTATATTGAGTATTACAACTTTATTTTTTACTTATTTTTATTTTCTGAGTTGGAGTCTCATTCTGTCGGTAGAGTATTACAACTTTAATAACATTTTTTTCCTTTCTTAAAATGTGCATTCATTTTTTTGGCATCCTCTGTATTATATAAGGTGTACTATATTATGCCTTTAAGTGGAAACACATATAAAAGAAGGTATGTATTAATCAACTGACAAAAAAAAGTTGTGACCAGAAGTTGACAGGAACCCAACCTTGTATTTCCCCTGGAGAAAAAGTTTCACTAATTCAGTGTTCTTAGTGATTTTTATAGAACATAATTACCTCTAGTAACAAGACTTGACTGTATTTCATTCTTACCAGGACAGCAGAAACACTGCACAGAACTGACTCAACTGTTTTAATTCCACTCCTTGACACTTCATGCACATCCCATTAATACTATCCACCTTCAACTTGCTGATGTGTGAGGGAAGACAGCAGAAGAGGAACTATGAATTGCCCTTTTCTCCCTTTCTTGCCATGCTGTTATTTTCAGCACAAGTAGCTAACTAATAGAGGAAAGTAACCCAAGTAAGAAAGACAATGATAGGTCTGATTGGCTTCTTAAAACACCATTGACTTCTTTCCTTGTTCAAAGCAAGTTCTGTTGTTTTTTTTTTTAATTTCAGGTCTACCCCTTCCTAGCCAGTTCTGGTTTGAATTCAAAACATTGGCCTCTGGGGATTGCCAGTGACCCTGCTTACTCAGTTGTAGACACAACATGCTTACGTCTTACCCACTCTGAGCCACCCGACTTTGCCACTCTTGGGGCACTGCCAACGCTCTATGTGAATGCAAGGCACTGCATGACAGACATGCATATTGTGGGTATCTTATCTTCCCACATGCCTTCTCTATTGTCCTGGCAGACTTCATTGACCAAACATAAGTTCAAAGAAGTGAATTTCTTTCAAAGTTAAAAATGTCAAAATGGTAACAGCAGAACATTGAACCAAGTGTAGAGCCCTTCTGAGTGTTAGGCCCTATGCAACTACACAGGTTGCATGCCATGAAGCTGGCCCTACATGGGAGATTGCTGTTTTATGAAGGGCCTCAGGGTCCTTCCATATCCCCTGGAGGGTCGCAGAAGCACTGGAGATGGGAGGGAACGGTTAAAGCTCTGGCTATGTTGCCATATTCTTCTAAAATGATTCCAACTCTTCAGGGTAGAAATGGACAGCTACCTTCTAAGTCTGGAGTTGGGAATGCTGAAGGAAATGGTTGGCAAGAGGAGAGAGAGGCCTGTTTCTTTCCACTTTCCTCTAACTCCAGGGAGCAGGACACCAGCATGTTGACTCAGAGTTTCTGGAAGTATTTGCAAGTCAGTACAGGTTTTTAGAGGGAAGGAGGGGACTTAGAAAACCTCTCTGTATTGGCCGGGCATGGGGGCTCAAGCCTGTAATCCCAGCACTTTGGGAGGCTAAGGTGAGGGGATTGCCTTAGCCCATGAGTTCAAGAACAGCCTGGGCAACTTGGCAAGACCTCAACTCTACAATAAATCCAAAAATTAGCTGGGCATGGTAGTGCACGCCTGTAGTTCTGGCTACTTGGAAGGCTGAGGCGGAAGGATTGCCAGAGCCCAGCAGGTCGACACTGGGGTGGCCATGAGTGTGCCACTGCCCTCCAGCCTGGGTGACGGAGTAAGTTTCCAACTCAAAACAAACAAAATCCTTTGTATTTCACACTAAACAGTATTCTAAATGAAGATAGAATCAATATAATAAAGTTTGAATAATTAATTCAGTATATTTAACTAAGGAATCACAATGGATTCATTATCTTTTTTTATATCTGCTTTTACATATATCTTCATATCTACTTTTTCATCTTGTCCTAATTTTCAAAAAAAGTCCTCATATTAAGCATTATCGCGTGTAGGAGATGAGACATTACTCACAATTTTCTGGCAACTAAAGTGAGAAAACAAAACTCTAAAGGGAAGGAAAGAATTACAATTCAATAAAAATTCCTTCATTGGTCATTTGTAAAAAAATCTTAGAGCAAGAAATAAATAGAAAGTTTACCTATCTAATAGAGACAATCTACAATTTATTAATCATGACCGATTCAGGAGAAATTTAAGTGTAACTGATTTATTGAAGTATCCAATTGTTGGTTTATAAACATGAGCGAGCTGGCTTACAGTTTTTCTAGGACCTGCCTCCAGTTGATAGATTGTCCTTCCCAACACTGGGTGATGGCTATCTTAACAACTTCTAATTGAGATCCCATAATTTTTCATCCCCTCTTAGTTACAAGCTTCACTCTCACATGTGATACAAATCTCTCCTTTTTTTTTTTTTTTTTTTTATAAAGCCAGGGTCTCACTCTGTTGCCCAGGTTGAAGTGCAGTGGCACGATCACGGTTCACTACAATCTGGACTTCCTGGGCTCAGGGGATCATCCCTCCTTAACCTCCAGAGTAGCTGGGACTACAGGTGCATGCCATCATAGCCAGATATGTTTTTTATTTATTTTTATTTTTTTATATATTTTTTGAGTTGGAGTCTCACTCTGTTGCCCAGAGTGGAGTGCAGTGGCCGCTCCCGGCCACCGCAGCCTCGACCTGCTGGGCTCCGGTGATCCTTCCTCCTCAGCCGTCCAAGTAGCCGGAATTACAGGCATGCGCTACCACGCCCGGCTGATTTTTTGATTTATTGTAGAGATGAGGTCTCGCTGCCCAGGCGGGTCTTGAACCTGCGGGCTCAGGCAATCTACTCACCTCAGCCTCCCAAAGGTGCGGGATTACAGGCTGAGCCACCGAGCCCGGCTTATTTTTTTGTGGAGATGGGGGTCTTGCTGTGTTGCCCAGGCTGATCTTTAAATCCTGGTTTCAAGTGATCCTCCCACCTCAATCTCCCAAAGTGCTGGGATTGCAGGCATGAGCCATCGCACCAGTTTAGAGTAGTTTCGGTATTGCTAACCCATCCCTCTGTGAGATACAATTTTACCAACTAGAGTGTATTGTTTGTATATGGTTCTTTGTGTCTTTATATTACCATTTCAAATCCAAACATTGTTTTGCATAGTTAATTAAATCAGTCCCTTCCCCTTTAGTGAGTTGAGGTCATACACTCATAATACAATTAGATTTACTTGTCACAATTTGCATACCACCCTGGGTTCATTTTCTAAAAGTTTGCATACCAAAAAATCCCTCTTTGTGGTATACAGTTCTTGTGCTTGACAACTGCATGCAGTCATATATTCCTCACACGACAGCATACAGAACAGCTCCATCGTCCTAAAAATTCCCTGTGCAGCCCCTCGTAGTAAACTCTCCTTTTCCCAAACCTGGCAACCACTTATCTGAATTCCATTCCTATAGTTTTGCCTTTTCTAGAATATCGTATAAATGGATTCATACAATATGTGGACTTTTAGGCCTTGCTTCTTTCACTTGCAAAATGAATTTAAGATTTGTGCATGTTGTGTGAACCAAAGCTCATTCCTTTTTACTGCTGAGTAAGCATAAACTCACGAAATGGTTGTCACAGTTTGTTCATCCAATCACCTGTTGAAGAACATCTGGGTTATTTCTAGTTTTTGGCACTTATGAATGAAGCGACTATCACAGTCATGTGTGGGTTTGTGTGAACCTAAGTTTTCAATTCACTTGGGTCAATTCTAGTAGTGAAATGGCTGGGCCATATAATAAATGTATGCTTTTAAGAAACTGCCGGACAGCTTTCCAAGGTGACTGTGACATTTTGCAATCCCATTAGTGAACGATGAGAGCTCCTGTTCTGCACCCTCACCTGCTTGCTATGTTGCCCAGGCTGGAGTGCAGTGGCATGATCATAGCTCACTACAGCCTAGACCTCCTGGGCTCAAGGGATCCTCCTATCTCAGTCTCCCAAGTGGCTGGGACTACAGTCAGGACTACCATACGGACTAATTTAAAAAATTTATTCGTAGAGATAAGGTCTTATTATGTTGTCCAGGGTGGTTTCAAACTCCTGACCTCAAGCGATCCTTCCACCTTGGCCTCCCAAAATGCTGGGATTAAAGGTGTGAGCACCTGGTGGGTTGTCCACATTCTTTTTAAAATGGAAACTTCCCATCCTACCCCACTCTAACTTCTCCCTTCCTTTTGGCCTCTGCCTAGATTATAAAATAATCTATACTTTTGCTATGCAGCCTGCTGGTATTAGTAAAGTTAATGATTTTAGATAACGTCAAACTTCTGCTGTGTACTACTTTCCTGTTTTTTATTTCCTAACAGCTCTATGAGGCAGTTTCAACAATATTCTTGGGTTGCCATGAGAGATAGTAGCACTCTTCTTCTTCTTCTTCTTCTTCTTCTTTTTTTTTTTTTGAGTTAGAGTCTCGTTTCATCGCCCAGGCTGGAGTGCAGTGTCATGCTCACAGTCACCCCAGCTTCGACTTGCTGGGCTCAGGCAATCCTTCTGCCTCAGCCCTCCAAGTAGCTGAAACTACAGGTATGCGCTACCCATGCCCAATTAATTTTTTATTTATTGTAGAGATGAGGTCTCGCCAAGTTGCCCAGGCTGGTCTCGAACCTGCGGGCTTAGGCAATCCACCCGCCTCGGCCTCCCAAAGTGCTGGGATTACAGGCTGAGCCACTGAGCCCAGCCTGTAACATTCTTGTTGAAAATAATCTTTTCTGGCTTTCTCAAACCTCTGCTTTTGTGCAGCCTCTTAGTTTTTTGCTCATCTCATCTCAGTCTCTTTTTGGCCTGAGTCCAATGAAATTCTAGGGTGTTCATGGGTCTTCACTTGATTCCGCAGGGGCTAAGGATTCGGCATGGTAGACCACTGCATGTGGCTTTTCAGCCAGGTGACTGAGTCTTAATTCATCAGGAAGGAGCTGAGTGCCATGCCTCTGCTCAGAGTCCCTACCTCCTAACTTGGCAGCCAGCACATTCTCATAGTCATTAGAATCCTCATCTGACATCTCTTCTCCACTTTTCACCTGACCATTCTCACTCTGTGTGGATGGCTGAAAGGCCACATACTTCCCTGAAGACAGGAGTCTCCTTGTTACAGGTTGGATGCGGGTCCCTGGACCATCTATCCTGCCCTCGACACAGCTTGTGTTTGAGGCTGTCACTTCTTCCTCAGCCTGCTGCTGGCTTCCATTAGGATCTGCTGGTGGTACATTTTCATAGTCTCTGCAGCATTGAAAAGCCACCCAGGGCTGCTTCTCCTGGATGACCTCGAGATCCAACCCAGCCATGTTGACATAGTCATTTGAGGCCTGAGAAGAGCCTTCCCCATCGCTGAGTGGATCACTGCCCTCAGCTCCTGGAGACCAAAAGCTGGTACAGTCACTGGCATCCCCACAGCCCACATCTCTTTCCTCAGTAACCTCTGGTTCCTGGACACTTGGAAGAACAAAGGGCTTTCCAGGAGGGCTGTTGGTTGAAGCTAGGGTCTCAGCGATGTCTTCTGCTACGGGGACATTGACGTAATCATGTGAATCTTCTGAAGAAATGCTCATGGAGTCTCTGGAAGCTCTGACATTGATGCCACGTGCCAAGGAAGTGAGGTTTCCACATATCTGGGACACCATGGCATTGTCATAGATACCCACTGCATACTCCACGGCATGGATATGGACACTGTGTACCTGGAGGGCACTGCCTGCTTGGAAGGGCTGTGAGGGAGAAGAGAGAGCCAGTGATAGGATGGAAACAGAAACATGGGCAAACCTTCCCTCCTTCCTTCCAGTTCTTTTACCTGGTCTCCCACCTTGGAGAAAACCTCTAAATCAGGGGTCGCCAACTGCAAAGCTCTACCTTTATAATTAATAATAATAACCGGCCAGGCACAGTGAATCACTCCTGTAATCCCAGCACTTTGGGAGGCCAAGGCGAGGTCTGAGCGAAGTGGACTGAGTTTAGGAAGAGCAACAGCACAAATGTGATGATACATTGCAGCTGGTTTTGCCCACAGTGTGGGGATTCAGTGAGGCGTGGGGTGAAAGTATTATCAACTGGAGAGAGCCTGTCCCCTCCGAGCACATTGAGAGGCAATATAGCATGGCGGCTAAAGGTAAAGGCTTGGAGTCAGACTGAGGATGCATATCTCAGCCTCTCCACTTTGTGCTGAGTGGGGCAGAGCGCTTGACCTAATCTCTCTGTGCTTTCACATCCTAATTTATAAAATGAGAATTATCATAATATCTCCATTATAAGGTTTTATGAGGAGTAAATTGATTACTACATAGGAAGTGTTTAGAATAGCTCCTGGCACACAAAAGATACCAAAAACGGCCTGCCGTTATATTAAAGGGACAGCTAGTTCATGGACTCAGCTGATGGTTGCCATTTAGGAATGCTGCTCTGAAGTTTTCAGAACTTTTGCATTTTTAAGAAAAGCATCTGGACTTCCAGATGTCTTGAAATGTCTTTAACTTTAAGTCTGGGCAACTGATTCGAAATGTTCTTCAAATACTGTAGAGTCCAAGTCAAGCTTGTTTGTGGACTTAAGACAATTTGGGACCTAAACTCTAAATGCAAAATTTCCTCAGGGTCCACCGAAGTCCTGGAACTAGCTTTGGCAATGGAATCTCTTCTTGCCTGCTCCTTATCTGCCACTCAAGCTTGCTACCCAGGAAGTCTTAAAGCAGGAGCAGAGGAGGCAAAGGCGGAAACACGGGGATGGCTGTGTAGTAGTTGGACCCAAAACTCTGGGTAATGAGAGGCTGAGTAACAACAGAGTCTCTCTCAGTAGCATCAACGCATTTACCCAAGGATGACCACAAAACCAACGGGACTAATTTTTTTTAAAGAAACCAACAAGCAACAGCTTATCTATGGCAACCAGTACTCTGATCTTTCAGGCAGTCCCTCTACCTGCCCTGGTGCCTCTGCAACCAACTGTTTTTGGACTTATCTTCGGGAGCTGCCTTCAGAGCCAGATCATAAAACTCTTGGGATTATTATTCTTTTTTCTTTCTTTTTCTTTTTTTTTAAGAGACAAGGTCTCACTATGTTGCCGAGGCTGGGCCTGAATTCCTGGGCTCAAGCAATCCTCCCGCCTTGGCCTCCCAAAGTGCTGGGATTACAGGAGTGATTCACTGTGCCTGGCCGGTTATTATTATTAATTATAACATTCCCCTTGTAATTATAACATTCCCCTTGTAACCTCAGAGATTATCCCCCACTTGGGCAAACACTATATCAGCTACAGTGCTGAATGGTTTATGGCTATTTCTGCTACTGAGGATAATTGAAACAATTTGACACAGGCACTAGAAGTAATTTCCAAAGCAGGATTTTAAATGTGTTTTGAGCACCAACAGCATTGTTGGGATATTTGTATACCCTCTTGAGGTAAGTACTTTGAAGGGAACAATACTCATTTGGATAAGTATGTTGTCGTGTCTTTGTT
The DNA here is from genome assembly GCF_000164805.1 of Carlito syrichta. Lineage (NCBI taxonomy): Eukaryota > Metazoa > Chordata > Mammalia > Primates > Tarsiidae > Carlito > Carlito syrichta. The sequence goes on from NW_007251282.1 coordinate 193,953, forward strand.
AAAACAATATCAGTTCTGACGTCACGTACTTGAATACATGTACCCTGGTGTTTTTCTTTTTGAATCAGAGTCTCACTCTGTCACCCAGGCTGGAGTGCAGTGGCACGTTCATAGCCACCACAGTCTCAATCTGCTGGGCTCAGGTGGTCCTTCTGCCTCAGCCTTCCAAGTTGATAGAACTACAGGCATGTGCCACCATGCCCAGGTAATTTTTTTACTTATTGTGGAGACGAGGTCTTGCCAAGTTGCCCAGGCTTGTCTTGAACCCCTGGGCTTAGGCAGTCCTCTTGCCTTGGCCTTCCAAGGTGTGGGATTACAGGCGTACCTGGCCTGGTGTAAAAACCCCAAGCACTTGCTCCTGTTCTTTCTAATTCTCCTTGGGTATAGGGAGGTCCTGTGGCTGGTTTTCCCAGTTTATTAATAGGGTTGCAGGGCAAATGCCAAAGGATGTGCTGCTTGTCTATGCTGAAACCAGATCCAAGCCCTAGAACTCTTTCTCCTCAGTTCTTCTGCCAGACACTTGTCATTCTCCAAAGAAGCTGTCTTTTCACTTGACTCTTACCATGTGCTCAGGGCTGTCTGAATTTCTGGAGAGCAGGCTCTCAGTACTGAAAACACGGATACTCCTTGACTGATGTCTCCCTGAAAGGACACAGAACAAATCCTGAAGAGAGTTATCCAGTTCCCTGAGTGCTTCAGCCCAATCCCCACATCATGGGTGAACTGGGTTTGTGTGGTGTCTGGAATTTCCAGTCTGGGGTCTGGCATGGTGTGGTGAATGGGATCAGAGCTATAGGGATGATGCACTCTGAGACCTGGAAGGTTCCTCAGCTTCTGTGGTGCTGGAGGATGCTGGCGCAGGGATTGGGGAGGCCAAGAAGGAAGCTCCTGTGGGAGACACTCCAGCACTGCTGGTGCCAAAACTTGCAGAAGGAGTTTTCCCCATGCTTAGGCACACTTGGCTTTCCTCTTCTGCTTCAACATTAAGAGGAAACAACCCCCAGCCCAGATGACCCCCTGGTCCTTTTTTAGAGCTCTCTAGGTCCCCATCTGGGGTTGTAGCTCACAGTCTGTCTATCCCGTTCTCTCTGGTGCTCTCTGAAGGGCAGGCGGAGTTGAAAACTCAGAGGTAGTTGCTTCTGGGTGGTGAGAGGTGCATTCTGGGAGCAGAAGTTTGACTGTCTGAATTTCATGGATTAGAAGGATAAAACTTACCCAGCTCTTCTTGCCGCCGGGGCAAGATGTCATAAATATTTTTGATTCGTTGTCTGGGTCGTGGCAGAGTCAGTGAGCGCATGGCGGTAACTCGGAGGTAAGGCACTTGTCCTGCAAAGTGATGGGAGAAATGGGCGTCAGCTGCACAGAATGTGGGGGCTCAGGAAAGTGAGATGGCCCCCAAAAATATTCCCTACCTTCACCAGGTCTCATAAAAAATATACCTTCAGACTTGAGCTAGAGGAATTTCCTTTTTTTTTTTTTTTTTTGATGCAGGGCCTCACTCTGTCGTCCAGGCTGGAATGCAGTGACATGATCACAGCTCACTGCCTCCTCAACCTCCTGGGCTCAGGCAATCCTTCTGCCTCAGCCTCCCAAGTAGTTGGGTGTACAGGTATGTGCCACCACGTTTGACTAATTTTTTAAATTTTTTGTAAAGATGAGGTCTCAAACTCCTGGGCTCAAACAATTATCCCATCTAAGCCTCTCAAAGTGTTGGGATTACAGGCGTGAGCCCCCATGCCTGGCCAGAATTTCCATTTGAGTTAAAGGAATAGGGGACTTGGTAGACAGAAGCAGAACAGTTCAGGATCTTGCATGAGACAATGGCTAGCATGTCAGATAAGATCTGAGGACTCCCCAGGGCAGTAGTTTATCCCTGGAAAATAAACTGGGCTTTAAATGCCAGGCCAGATTATGAATCCTACCATTTCTCAACTCAGGACAAACAAAGGACTCACGCTTCTTCCGTTTGTTCCATTTCCACAGGATGCAGAGACCCACGATGACCAGGAGGATGACGAGGAGTCCCGCAAACCCAGAAAAGATGCTGCTGTTCTGGTCTTTATCTCTAGAAGGACAAGCAAATGCCATGCCCTGGCCATGGGTGGGTGGGTGGGGGGTTGGAAAAGATATATCCTTTGGGAGTTAGAGCCCAAACTTTTGGAATGGGGCCCAGTGAAGGAAAGCCAAGATGGAGTGGAAGAGGGTTATTTCTGAATAAGACTATGGAGAGAAGGGACTTGGACATGGGAGAAGGCACTGTGGTGTCTTGCTACAGATAATGGTGTTCGTCATGGTTCCTGGGTCATAACTGCCATAGTCCTTGTTAAAGTCTTTTTTTTTCCTCTCTCTTTTCCTTTTTTTGAGTTGGAGTCTCACTCTGTCACCCAGGATGGAGTGCAGTGGCATAATCTTGGCCGTTGCAGTCTCGACCTGCTGGGCTCAGGAGATTCTTCCACCTCAGCCTCCCAAGCAGCTGGGACTACAGATGTGCACCACCACCAGGCCTGCCTACTTTCTGAATTTACTGTAGCAGTTCCCAATCTTTTTTGGCACCAGGGGATCAGTTTTGTGGAAGACAATTTTTCCACGAACTGAGATGGTGGTGGGGTTTCAGGATGATTCACGCGTGTTACATTTATTGTACACTTTATTTCTAGACCCCTCACATGTGCGGTTCACAATAAGGTTCATGCTCCTATGAGAATCGAATACCACTGCTGATCTGACAGGAGGCAGAGCTCAGGCAGTAATGCGGGCAGTGGGGGGCGGTTGTAAATACAGATGAAGCTTTGTTCGCTTTCCCGCCCACTGCTTACCTTCTGTTGGGCAGGCCTGGGGGTTGGGGACCTCTTATTATTGTAGAGACGAGGTCCCATCTTGTTGCCCAGGCTGGTTTCAAACTCCTGAGCTCAGGCAATCCTCTCGCCTCGGCCTCTTGAAGATGAAAGGCATGAGCCATCACACCTGCCCTTGTGATAGTCTTTTGTTACAGTGCGGGTGTGTTAGACCTCAGGGGCAGGCTCAGAAACAGAATGTCTCTGACCTCCTACCCTCCTTTCACCTGCCCTGCAGGACTCTGGTTTACCCCCACCTTTCTGATGTGGGTCTTAAGACCCTCATAGCAGGCATTCTTGCTGTTGTCCTGCCCATTGTGCCCTTCACAATGTATCTTTCCTTTAATAAATCTACCTTTCTTAATTCATGACTGTCTTGGTGAATATTTTCACCCCCCCACAACTCCAGTCAAACAATATCCAGCCTGCTGCATATGGCATTTGGTGGCTCATTATGGGGGACCTCTCCTAACAGGGACCTCTTCCTCTACTCTCTTTCCTCCTCCAACTCAAGATTTCTCAGTGGACTATGTCTGAGACCAGAGATAACTGACGATCCTGGCTGGGCTACTCAGTGGTCCATAAGGTCCTAGAGGAAAGATGTCAGGCCTCCATCATCCAACTGCATGAGAGGCAAGAGTTTGCTTTTATTTTTCAGTCTTCCAGCAGACAATCTTTAGTAACTCTCTGGCAGCTGATGGTTTCTGCCCTGGTGTACCCTGAAGTCCAGAGGGTGAAGGAGTTTTATTGCCTTGCCTAGAAAGGAGGAAGGTCCTTTCCTATCTCTTCTGGTCAGAGGATTCCCCGCCCTGCCCCACAAAAAAAAGACCCTCAGAGAAGGTCTTGCACTATACACTGCAGAAAGAAAGGCTGACATCTTGAAGGCTTCATAAAAACCCAAGAGAACTGGGTTGGGAGAGCTTCTGAGTAGCTGGACACTTGGAAGCTCCTGGAGGGTGGTGCCTGGGAGGGCTGGAAGCTCTGTGACCCTTCCCCTGTACCTTGCCCACATGTGTCTTCAACTATCTTCTCTGCAATATCCTTTGTAATAAATAGTAGAGATGTTTCCCAGAGTTCTGTGAGCTGCCTTAGCAAATTAATCAAACCTAAGGAGACACAGTCTTGGGGACTGAATCTTTACCCTGTGAGATCTGCCACTATCTCCAGATAGTGTCAGAATTGAAATGGAGGACACCCAGCTTGGGTCTGATGCTTGCTGGTGGGGAGAAACCCCAATATTTGGGCACAGAAATCTTCTGAGTTGATAATTGCTATAATGTGAGAGCAGAGGGGAAAAAAAAAGCGGTTTGGGTGAGTTTTCTCAAAGCAGGATCTATCCCTTTCGAATGTCTACTGGGTGCCAAGGGTCTGCGTCTGAAACTTATTTAGTCTTTACAATTTTATTTTGCTTTGTGGTCAAGGAATCTGAAATTTAGACTTAGAAGGATAAAGTAACATGTCAAAGATTACACCGGTAGGAAGGAGCGAAGAAGGAATGTGAATCTAGGTCTATTTGTGTCCAAAGATCATGCTTTTTCCCTCCACCACAGTCCGCTAAACTCGCAGAGTCAAATTCATCTGGCCTTGTGTCCTTCTGTTCCCTGTTCTTGGGCTTCCCAGATCGTTTGGAGGAGAGGATTGCCCAGTTCACAATGAGGGAGTGGCTCTGTGACGGAGTCCAGCTTGCATGAACTTGAATAACCCCACAGCACCAGCTTGTGGAGCTAGTCTCCAAACAACACTCTACTGTGTGGAATTTAACCAATGCAAGCTCTGCACTTCCTTGCGATTGCCCGGCAGGTCTGGTTTCACATGAACCTTTGCAAACCTTCCTGATGGATCTCCTGCCTGCACTCTTGGCCCCAACATGCCATCTTCACACATTAGCTGGCCTGATCATTCTAAACAGTAAGTCAGATCAAGTCTCTCTCTTTTATTTTTTTTAAATTGAGACAGAGCATCATTCGGCTGGAGTGCAGTGGCATGATTTCAGTTCACCGCAGCCTCGATCTAGTCTAGTCTCAAGGCTTCACCCTCCCGAGTACCTGGGACTACTGGCATGCACCACCGTGCCCGGCTAAAAGTCTCTCCTCTGTTTGTAACTCTCCATGGCTTCCCACCATACTTAGAATATAGTCGATAGTCCCTGCAGAAAGGACTTTACAACACCACATGACTGGGCTTATGCCTACCTTCTGCTCTCCTCTGCCATCACCTTCCCTCTGACTTTGACTGCCAGGATTCCTTGCTGTCCTCGCCCTCGCAAAGCACAGTCTGTCTCAGACCTGCTGCTCCCTCTCCCAGACATCAGCGTGACTCAGTCCCTCATTTCATTCAGAGGTCTTCTGAAGTGTCACCTCCTCAGTAGGGTCTTCCCTGGCCACAACCTATTACTCAAAGTCCCCTTGCTCTGCTCCACTTTTCCTTCATAGCACTGATGACTGATTGATATTACATTACACATTCATTTCTTTAACTATCATCTGTCTCTCCCACCCAACTGTAAGCTTCAGAAAATCATGGATGTCTATTCCGTTTGCCTTAATGCCTTTAATAGTGCCTGGTACATGGTAGGGCCCTGATGGATATTTGTTAAATGAATGAATAAACAAGTAAATGAATATAGAAATAGTTTGGGGGTAGTATATCCATTATGGGAAACACTATGGAGGTTCTTTAAAAAATTAAAAATAAGCTGGGCTCGGTGGCTCAGCCTGTAATCCCGCACCTTTGGGAGGCTGAGGTGAGTGGATTGCCTGAGCCCGCACGTTCGAGACCCGCCTGGGCCGCGAGAACTCATCTCTACAATCAATAAAAAAATCAGCCGGGTGTGGTAGCGCATGCCTGTAATTCCGGCTACTCGGAAGGCTGAGGCGGAAGGATCGCTGGAGCCCAGCAGGTCGAGGCTGCGGGGGCCGGGAGCGGCCACTGCACTCCAGTCTGGGCGACAGAGTGAGACTCCAACTCAAAACAAACAAAAAAAAGAAAAAGAAAAAGAAAAAAATTGGCCAGGTGTGGTGGTGCATGTCTGTGGTTCCAGCTACTTGGAAGGCTGAGGCAGAAGGATTGCCTGAGCCTAGCAGGTCGAGGCTGCGGTGGCCATGAGCAACATGGCACTGCACTCCAGCCTAGATGACAGAGTGAGACTCCTGTTCAAAAAAAAAAAATAGAGCTGCTATATGATCCAGCAATCTTACTACTGGGTATATAACCAAGGAAATTAAATCAGAATGCCAAAGAGATGTCTACACTAGCCCATGTTCATTGTAGCATTATTCCCAACAGCCAAGATTTGGAGACAACTAGGTGTTCATGAACAGATGAATGGATAAGGAAAATGTGGTACGTATACATAATGGAATCCTATTCAGCCTTTCAAAAAAAGGAGATCCTTACACCTTCAACAACAAAAATGTTGTCATTTTTTACAGCGTGGGTGAACCTGAAGGACATTATGTTAAATGAAATAAACCAGGTACAAAAAGACAAATACCACATGATCTCACTTATACGTGAAGTTCAAAAAAGTTGAACTTATAGAAGGAGAGAGTAGAATGGTGGTTACCAAAAGCTGAAGGGGAGGGGCTGCAGAGATGTTGGTCAATGGATACAAAATATCAGTTAGACAGAAGGAATAAATTCAACAGATCCAGCGTATGAGAGGATGACTATAGTTAAAAATGTATTGTATGCTTGAAAATTGTTGAATGATTTTACTCATTACTGTACAAAAAAAAGTTATGTGAAGTAATGCATAACTACTCAATTAGCTCGATTTAGCCATTCCACAATGTATGCATATATCAGAACTATGTGCCATGATAAATATATATGTTTCATTTGTCAATTAGAAATAAAGAAAAATGGCCGGGCTCGGTGGCTCAGCCTGTAATCCCAGCACTTTGGAAGGCAAGTGGATTGTCTGAGCCCATGGGTTTAGACCAGCTCAGTAACTTGGTGAAATCTCGTCTCTATTAAAAAAAAAAAAAAAAAAAAAAAATTAGCCGGGAGTGGTAGGGCACGCCTATAATTCCGGCTACTTGGAAGGCTGAGGCAGAAGGACCACCGGAGCCCAGTAGGTTGACGCTGGGGTGGCCATGAGTATGCCACTGCATTCTAGCCTGGGCGACGGAGTGAGACTCCAACTCAAAAAGAAATAAAAATAAAGAAAGAAAGAGATAAATTGTTCTGGGGGGGATACTTTAGGCTTCTGACTTTTGTGAATTAACTCCTCATCAATGCCCATGCCTGCATGCAGATGATGTTTGCCATGGTGATAACATTTTTTTCCTCAAAACCATAGCAATTCTAAAATTTATTATCGTTGAGTTGCATTTTTGCCATAGCACTGAAATTTATACCTACCAATGTTTTAAAAGTCCCAACTACTGATGAATATTTTATTTTTGTTTGTATTAGATTGAAAGTATCAGTAGGAATTTATACCTATGTCCTATATTTATTATTTCTATCATTACATTTTTCATTCATGGCAAATTTTTACGATCTAAAAACACGTCCCTGGGAAATTGGGCCTTTTGTTTCTGTCATGGTTAAGACCTAGTTTCGTTTTCCTTTGAGGAGTGATTGGCGGAACCTGAGACAGGAGAGACCGAGGACAGGGGTCAGGGCCTCTGAGAGGTGAGAAACTCAACCAGTTCAGGCAGTTGGCTCTAAGGACTTTTGTTACCACAGTTTTTCCTCGTCTCAAACATCTCCTTTCTTTCTTCAATAACTCCTTTCCTCCTAGCATCCCTGAGCAGACATCTCTGAGCCTAAAGTTTCGTGGTCTCAGTGGACCTGAACCCAGCTATGAGAGGTGGCAACACTCCTTTATTAGAAGGTCCTCAAGGTGGACCAGGCGCCTCTGTCTAAATCAGGGGAGGGTGGAGCTCTCCACACTGTGTCACTCACCTGTCCAGGCTGCTGGGAGTCACCTGAAGAGTGCTGGACTCCAAGGTCCTCCCTCTGATTTCCGGAGGTGTTGGGACGATGGCATTCATTGTCTCAGGAACCTCTGTGATACCCTCTGCCTTCAGCTTCTAAGCCTTCACTGAATCACAATCAGTTGGCCAGCATGTCTACCACTTTTCTTGGCTCTTCCTAAGTTGCTGACTCCCAGGAGAAAGGCAAATTGGTTTGTATTTTGCAAGTAACCATTTTTCTTTTTAGTAGATAATATAAGAATGACAGAAATTGTTTTGGTCTCCATGTCTTCTAAATGCTCCCTAAAACAACTTCTTACTCTCAAAATTTCTACCTAAATCTTTACACACAAAGCCTTTCAGTTTTCTTTCTAGAACTTTCTGTCCCCCTACTAGCTCCTTATCTTGTGTCCATCCCTGAAATGTCAAGCCGAGTTGACCCAACACACAAAAACAACAGGTTTGGTTCTACCTGGCCGTGGCTACAAGGCTGGTGGCAGGAGGTGAGCTCTCAATCGGGCGCCGGTGCTCCTGCAGTGAGGTGGCTCAGGGGGCACCTATGGCCTCTGCTTTCTGGTGGAAACACGAGGGACACAGAGGGGGAAACCACCAAGAGGCCCAGCAGAGGCTCCGTGAGAAGCTCATCTTCCTTCAGCCCCCAGAGCAGAGCAGAGTTTAAACTGCTTTGCCAGGATGGAAACAGAGAGTCAGTGACAGGAAGTGACACCGCCAATGTGCAAATGAAGCACAGGCACAGGAAATGCTGCTCAGTGCTCAATACCATAGAGGAAAACATGACTTCAGTCCACTGCTCCTGGGCTTGCCAGGTGCTCTGTGGTCTCTGATGAGTGTCATTACAAATGGGACAGGGTAGTAGAGGACTTGTGGTTGTTTACCCTGAGTGTCTGAAATCAGGGGAGGTTGGAGCTCACCACCCTGAGTCACTCACCTGTTCAGGCTGCTGGGAGTCACCCGAAGAGTACTGGGCTCCAAGGTCCTCCCTCTGATTTCCGGAGGGGCCAGGAGTTCTGTAGAGTTTTCTATGAGCCTCCAGGTATACACTGTTTTGTCAGCAGGTCTAAGGAGTGCTGGAGGCTGGTGTTTTAGAGATACATGCAGCTTTCTGGGGCCCTGATTCAGTGGGTGGAGGGTGCAGAGGAAGGCCAGGCTTTTTAATTTTTTTATTTTTTTGAGTAGGAGTCTCACTCTGTTGCCCAGGTTGGAGCGCAGTGGCACACTCACAATAACCACAGTCTCAACCTGCTGGGCTCAGGTGATCCTTTCACCTCAGCCTTCCAAGTAGCTGGTGCGCGTCACCATGCCTGGCTAATTTTTTGATTTACTATAGAGACGAGGTCTTGCCAAGTTGCCCAGGCTGGTCTCAAACCCCTGGACTCAGGCAATCCTCTCCTCTCGGCCTCCCAAAGTGCTGACGTGAGCCATCGCGCCCGATCAGACTTTTAAAATAGATACTTTTCAGGTGGTTTTGATGGAGATGGGCTGTGTTTCACATCTTGAGAACCCCTGCTCTGGGTATCACCTCAAGAGCTAATGCACAGTTAGCAGGGCCCCTGAAGGCCATTTCTTTTGCCCCTGCTCTCTCAAGGTCAACCTTCAGCCATTGCTGGCAGCTGGTGATCTCCTGCTCTCAGAGCTCTTCTGGGAAGACGTGTCACAGTCCATTTGTGGCGTGCCTGTCTTAGAAGTTGGATGATTCATCCCCAGGAGCTACCTGAAGTGTCCCAAACTTTGAAGACTGTTCAACATTTTTAGAACTCCCTTCCCCTCTTCATCCTATTCATCTCTAGAAACATTCTTTGCATCTTAGGAGAGTCCAAAGAGAAGTGGCCACTAAGACTGTTGTGAGGACGTGAAGACGAGCGTCTCTGACTGCACTTTCTGCAGGAATGGATTCCCAGATGGGTGAAAGGGAGGCAGCCAGTGCCCTCACCACCATGCCTCTCTCCATCTCTTCCCGGGGCACGTTGAGATCCTCAGCTTCCCTGAGCCGGCAGCCTCTGCCCCGAGTGTGTCCAGGCTTTCATAGGGCTCCTGGGGGGCTGCAGGTTGACCCTGGACAGCTCTCCAGGGCGCTCTGCCATTCCAGGACCTTGATGCCCTCCCTCCCAGGAGCCTCATCCGGCAGGAAGCAGAGATGGCTCAGCAGCAACTGTTTCTAGAGCTGGGACCTGGGAGTCTGTCCATTTCTGCTTTGGATGAGGTCTAAGTAGGAACTAGGACTCTTTACAAGATCCACTGTGCTTGTGGCAGGATCCAGTGTACTGAGCCAATGGAACCACCAAGGGACTGTGTGTGACCCAGGAACTTGGAGGTTATCTACATGCTTGGAAGGGAAGGCCATCTGGAACTGAACCTCAGAATCCTGACTGCTACTAAAAAGAAAACTTGTGCTAAGCTCAGTGGTTCAAGCCTGTAATCCTGGCACTTTGGGAGGCCGAGGTGAGAGGATTGTTTGAGTCCAGGGGTTCGAGACCAGCCTGGGAAACTTGGTGAGACCTTGTCTCTACAATAAATCAAAAACTTATCCAGGTGAGGTGGCACGTGCCTGTAGTTCCAGCTACTTGGAAGGTTGAGGCGGAAGGATTGCCTGAGCCCAGCAGGTCAAGGTTGTGGTGGTCTCTGACCCAGTAAGTCAAGGTTGCCACTGCACTCCAGCCTGGGCAACAGAGTGAGACTCCAACTCAAAAAAGGAAAGAAAGAGAAAGACAGAAAGACAGAAAGAAAGAAAGAAAGAAAGAAAGAAAGAAAGAAAGAAAGAAAGAAAGAAAGAAAGACAGACAGACAGAAAGAAAGAAAGAAAGAAAGAAAGAAAGAAAGAAAGAAAGAAAGAAAGAAAGAAAACCTGCGTGTGATCAAGATCACTTCTCTTATCTACCTAGCCTACTGTAATCAGGCCAGTCTTCCCTCCAGTTTCCAATTCTGTCCTGTCCTCACCCACATCTTTACCTCAGAAGCAGCTGCCCGAGTGTCCTGCTCTTAGGCTGCAGGCAGAATGCCGGGAGTCCAGACCCGGTCTGTACCCTCTATCCTGCCCTTCTTTCTCTCCCCAGTGGGCAAAACCCAATTAAACCAAAAAGAAGATATCTGGAATGATTCATCATAACAGTGGAAGAAAACCACTTATCCAGGGTAACAAGTCATATATATATATATATATATTTTTTTTTTTTTAGCTGGAGTCTCATTCCATTGCCCAGGCTGGAGGGTAGTGGCATGCTCACAGCTGCCACAGACTCGACCTGCTAGGCTCAGGCGATTCTCAAACTACAGGTGCGTGCTACTATGCCTGGCTAATTTTTTTATTTATTGAGGTCTCACCATGTTGCTCAGGCTGGTCTCGAACACGCAAGTTCAGGCAGTCCTCTTGCTTTGGCCTCCCAAAGTGCTGGGATTACAGGCTTAAGGCATGGTGCCCAGCCCAGGGTATATGTTTTAAACTCGATTGCTCTAGTAGTGTTTCTCTTTTTTTTGAGTTGGAATCTCCTTCGCCTAGGCTGGAGTGCAGTGGCACGCATGCTCATGGCCACCCCAGCATCGGCCTGCTGGGCTCTGAGATCCTTTCACCTCAGCCTTCCAAGTAGCTGGAACTACAGATGTGCGCTACCACACCTGGCTATTTTTTAAAAATTTTACTGTAGAGATGAGGTCTTGCCAAATTGCCCGGGCGGGTCTCAAACCCACAGGCTCAGGCAATCCACTTGCCTTGGCCTCCCAAGGTGCTGGGATTACAGGCTGAGCCACTGAGCCTGGCCAGATTGATTTTAAATAGAAATAATTATGTATCCAGGTTCACAAAGTTCCTTGGTGGGAATGGGGGAACTATTTTGATGATGTTGCTAACACCAAAAACTTCTCAAATGTCCTCTTTGGGAAGACAGAAGCACTGCATTAAGGGCTTCAATCAATCTGGGATCAAGCTGGGTGTGATGGTTCACCTGTAATTCCAGCACTTTGGGAGGCGGAGGAGAGAGGATTGCTTGTGCCCAGGGGTTCGAGACCAGCCTCAGCAACCTGGAGAGACCTCATCTCCACACAAAATCAAAAAGTTAGCTGGGTGTGGTGGCACATGCCTATAGTTCCGGCTACTTGGAAGACTGAGGCAGAAGGATCACCTGAGCCCAGCAGGTTGAGGATGCGGTAGCAGTTATGTGCCCCTGCACATCAGCCTGGGCAACAGGGTGAGACTCCAACTTAAAACAAAACAAAAAAATCTGGGTTCACATTTTAAAATGCTACCTGGCTGATCGTGGCAGCTCATCTGATCTTTTGGGGTGTTTCCTTGGATATCAAATGACCATAATAAAGGAATGTATGAAATGCAGTTGTGAGAATTAATTGGGCTAATAATGAAAAATGCTTGGCTTAGAACTTGGCTTATGTAAGAGCTCATTAAATGGGAACTGCTATTATATTATTATGACATAGTCTCATTTCTTTATCCTTAATGAACTGCTCCATTTGACCTTTTTTTCCTTTTTTTTTTTTTTCTTCAGTTGGAGTCTCACTCTGTCACCCAGACTGGAGTGCAGTGGCCGCTCCCGGCCACCGCAGCCTCGACCGGCTGGGCTCTGACGGTCCTTCTGCCTCAGCCTTCCAAGTAGCTGGAACTAGAGGCGCACGCTACCATGCCCGGCTCATTTTGATTTATTGTAGATATGAGGTCTCACCAAGTTGCCCAGGCGGGTCTTGAACCCGCGGGCTCAGGCAATCCACTCACCTCAGCCTCCCAAAGGCGCGAGATTACAGGCTGAGCCACCGAGCCTGGCTCTTTTTGTTTTCTTTTGTTTTCTTTTTTGGAATCCAAAGCCTTCCCTCTATAAGCCTCCAGGTACACACCATTTTGTTAGCAAATCTAAGGAGTCCTGGAGGTTGCTTCTTAGAGATACGTGTGCCTTTAATCTCAGCCTCAGGAGGCTGAGGCAGAAGGATCACCTGTGCCTAGTAGGTCGAGGCTGCGGTGAGTCGTGAGCGTGCCACTGCACTCTAGCCTGGGTGACAGAGTGAGACTCCCAACTCAAAAAAAAAAAAAAGTGGTCCAAGTGCTACCCCCTCTGTGAGCCTCCTGTGTTTTCTACATCTGGACCCCCATAGCACTCTGTGTTTCTACATCTGGACCCCCATAGCACTCTGTACGCAAATTTGTGAGAGCATATCTCTCAGGTTGTCGGAATTCTTTGTTTAAATGTCTTCCTCCCAAGTAGACTTTGAAGCCCTTGAGGACAGGGGCTGTGTTTTATTTATTGCCTCTCTTGCATTTAGCACAGTGCTTGAACACAAGAATTTTTTTTTTTTTTTTTAGTTGGCGTCTCACTCTGTCGCCCAGACTGGAGTGCAGTGGCACGCTCCCAGCCACCGCAGTCTTGATCTACTGGGCTCTGGCGATCCTTCTGCCTCAGCCTTCCAGGTATCCCGAACTACAGGCGCATGCTACCATGCCCGGCTAATTTTTGATTTATTGTAGAGACAAGGTCTCGCCAAGTTGCCCGGGCGGGTCTTGAACCCATGGGCTCAGGCAATCCACTCGCCTCGGCCTCCCAAAGTGCTGGGATTACAGGGTGAGCCACTGAGCCCGGTGGACCACAAGAATTAATTGGACTCTCTGAGAAGTTCTCTCAAGTGCTTCTGACTGCTGTGAATTTGTGGTGTAAGTGTGTAATGAGGTGAAATATGCAGAAAAATCAGTGGTTAGTCCTCATCAGTCAAATAAGAAAAGCAGCCCAGGCACTGCCCTCTCTACTTCATAGGAAGGGCCATATGAGCCCCGTGTATGGTCTCTCCTTTGCTCTCCCAAGATGTTAATAGTAGCCTCTGTTAATTCTGTGCCCTCAGATGCTAAAATTGCCCTGTGTGAAAGACAACCACAACTGGGCTTTGTTTTTGAAGATTTGGGGCTGGGACACCTACGTAGGATGCACAGGAAGCCTTCGTGGTGGCAGCCCCCGCCCACCCTTCCTTGTTGGTTTATCTGTATCCTGGAGGCCTCTCCAGTCCAGACACGTCTGAAACAGAACAAAGGCAGCAAATGCCTCCTTTTGAAGTTATCTTTGTGAGAGAGCAGGGATAAGAGAAAGATTTTAAAAGTACAGAAACACTTCTCTCCCTCCTCTGCCTCCTACCCTCATTCCACCCAAGACCTTAGAGACGAGTAAGAGTTTTTGGAGGCGGAGAGTGTGCCAGACTAGGGAGGTGTCTGTTCCCCTGCATAGGCCAAGCCCTAATGGAGAAGGTGGGTTGTCACAGCTGACAAAGAACCTTTCCTTAAGTCTGAGAGTCCTGAGAGCAGGGCAGTCCTTCTGGGGTTCTCTGTTTGGCAGCCTCCCCATATTCTTTGAGACCTACCAGCTGTGGGGCCACAAGGCAGAGGTAGCTGTGAGGTGGTGTGTCTGGATGAGCAATTACCTCTTTTCTTGTTTGTTTTTTTGAATCAAAGTCTCCCTCTGTCGCCCAGACTGGCGTGTAGTGGCACGATCACAGCTCATCATAGCCTTGATCTCCGGGGCTCAGGAGATCCTTCTACCTCAGTCTTCCCGAGTAGCTGAGTCTACAGGCAAATGCCACTACGCCTGGATAATTTTTAAGAATATTTTTGTAGCGACAAGGTCTCATCATGTTGCCCAGGCTGGTCTCAAGCATCCTCCCGCCTCGGCCTCCCAAAGTGCTGGGATTACAGGCATGAGCCACCGCGCCTGGTTTGCAATTGCCTCTTAATAGCCCCAAGTCGTGCCTCAGCCCCAGAGCTGTGAGTGAACCGATGTCGCTTCTCCAAGCGTGCATGTACACACACACACACACACACACACACACACACACACACACACACACACACACAGACTCTGACCCCAGGGACTTGGCGGGAAGGAGGCGACTTCTCAGCAGAGTGAGCAGGGTGGATGGTTGGTCACATCAGGAATCAGGTGGGGGCACAGCATGTCTCAGTGGAGGTGAGAACGGCAGAAAGCCTGCCTGGGGACAAGACAGTGGGTGTGACAATAGGTGTGCAGACCGGCGCAGGGAAGACACAGGTCAAGGTGGCTTTGCTAGGCCCTTCTTGTATGAGTAGAATATTTCATTCACTAACCAGGGTATCATTTCACTCACAGATCAGGGCATCCTGAACAGGATCTGCTGAAATATATTGAATGTTTTTTTGAACAAGGATTTTTTTTCTTTTTCTTTTTTTTGTGTTGTGGGACAACAGCATGACAGTAGGGCTTGGAGCTACCTGTAACCCTTGTAGGCCTGCATGAGGCATGTATGCTAGCTAAGACTTCACTGCTTTTCCATGTTCCTCTAGATGGCAGCCACACAATAGCTGGTATTACCCGCTAAACCACAGGGCAGATCACTGTAGTCCTATGTTCAAATCCTCCAATGAATTCCTGTTTCATGAAAACCAATCTTACCACCGTCCACAGCTTCTGAACTCATCTTTTTCACTTTCCCACTTAGTTACTCAATTCCAACCCTGACCTCCTTGCATATCCTCAAACAAATCAAAGTCTCCTGCCTCAGGTCCTTTGTACTTGCTGTGTCCTTTGCCCAGAGTCTCTCTCTTCCTTTTTTTTTTTTTGAGACAATGTCTTGCTCTGTCATCCAGGCTGGAGTGCAGAGGCGTGATCACAGGTCACTGCAGCCTTGAACTCCTGGGATCAAGTGTTCCTCCCACCTCAGCCTCACAGGTAAGTAGCTGGAACTACAGGTGTGCGCCACCTCACTCAGTTAATTAAAAAAAAACTTTTTTTGTAGAGATGGGGGGTCTCACTATGTTGCCCAGGCTGGTCTCAAACTCCTAGCTTTCACCTCAGCCTCCCAAAGTACTGAGATTATAGATGTGGACAACCATGCCTGGCCTCCACATATTTATTTATACATTTACTTTTGAGTCAGGGTCTCACTCTGTTGCCCACACCGGAGTGCAGTGGCATGATCATGGCTCACTGCAGTCTCAACTTCCTGGGCTCAGGAGATCTTTCCGTCTCGGCCTCCCGAGTAGCTGGGACTGGCTATTTAAAAAAATTTTTTGTAGACAGGTCTTTCTATGTTGCCCAGGCTGGTCTTGAACTCCTGGGCTCAAGCAATTCTCCCATTTTGGCCTCCCAAAGTGCTAGGATTGTAGGCGTGAGCCACCACACCCTGCCTGGGCCATCGCTTCCTGACCACACATATTTAAATAGCTCACATTGTTTCTTCCTCCAGGTGACTTCAGAAATGTCTCTCTATCACAGAGGTCTTCTGGGAGCACTCTGTACTCACATCTGGTGCTCCTCATTCCCCATCCCCCACTGTACTTTTCTCCCTGGTCCATATCACCAGTCGACAAGCTACATGCTTGTTTATTTTGTCTCTTCTCTGCAGGACAACTTTAAAGAGGTCAGGGACTTTGTTCTGTTCATCCTGAGGACCTGGCACCACGAATACTTGTGAGATGAATGAACGGACCAGCATCCAAGGGCAGGAGACGAGACCACGAAAATGACAAAAGGCCGCTCAGTGACGTCGGTGAGCGCAAGCTAGCTCAGCGCTGGATTAGATTCAGAAAGGAGAAGAAACATGCTTCTCACACCTGGGGGGGTGGAGAGATTTGTTTTTGTTGCAGAGCCAAGTGGCTGAGCCCAAAGTGAAACCTGCCTACACACGTCCCGGTACGCGGCCGTGTTCAACACACACACAACACCACATTCCAGGGCAGATAAGGCAGTGAAATAGAGATTCCATTTAGGCATTCTCCAGTGGACATTGATAGCAACTGTACACGAGAGCAAGAACGGGAAGGGTGACGGAGGTGAAAGGCCCTGAATGGTCACAGCAAACCAGTGGCAGAGTCAGGATTCTAATACAGGCTTTCTCGTTCCCAGGCCAGGCTCCTTCCATCCCACCTTGAATGAGACATCTCGCTTCTCCTAATTCCATGCCATTCCATTGGGTTAGATCTCTGGATTCTCAAAGTACTGCCCCTTCCACCGCAAATTCTCAAGTAGAAGATTATCATTCTACTGCAGAATCAGCTAGATAAGAGTCTCAGCAGGCTGGCCTGTCAATCTCTGAGTTTTACTGTATTTTACTTGTGTGTACATTGATCATTATCATGGGAGAGAATTGAGACAAGAGCCACCCAACTTGGGATCTGTTCGGTACTGATGATTTGGTTTGTTAATTAGAATCATAGCATTTCAGAGCCGGCAGGGACCTCAGAGATGGGCTAGTTCAATGTTTTTAAGTCTTTTTTTTTTTAAAGCTACAGCTGACCTGGAAGACAAAAACATTTTTTTAATATGCTATTTTTGTTGAACACCTGTGGGCCCTGAATCATCTCTAAGGAGTTCCTTTCTGTTCTTCAAAGTGAAATTTGAAAATCATTGATGTAGTTCAATAGTCTCCTTGTAAAGAAAGAAAATCAAGCTGCCGAGAGCTGGGATGGTGGCTCATGCCTGTAATCCCAGCACTTTGGGAGGCTGAGGTGGGAGGCTCTCTTGAGGCTAGGAGTTGACAAGCCTGGGTAACATAGCAAGACCCTGTTTCAAAAAAAAAAAAATCAAGCTAGCCAAGAAGCAGAGTTGGAGTCAGGGCATGTGTGTTGTCTTCCTCCAATCTGCCACATACCAGAATCTTACTCCATCTCTCTAATTTTGCTGTTTTAGCTCCTTTTCCAAAGAGTGAACAGGAAGAACATTTAACCCGCTTCCCTTTCCTGCCACGTTAGCAGCAGCTCATTCAAAAGGTTTGGATGTAGGATTATTGACTCCAACAAAGGGTATTGGATGACCGTGTGTTTGTTCTTCCTCCTAGGCATGGTTGAAGACAATCTCTAGGTCCCAGCCCTTTCCTCCCCAACCTTACTCCTTCTTTCAAGTAAGTCATCATACAGGCTTGCTTTAAATAGGCCAAGACATGAAGATCTGGAGTTAAAAAAAACAAATCAAAGTCTTTCAATGTAGTGTTCCTGTGCCAAGCATAGCAAAAAAGCTTAACCTAATCAACTGTGTTGTCTTTGGCAAAATAATGCGCTAAAAGATGGTCTGCATGTCCTCCAGTACAGGAGACACCAGAGAAACCACGTGCTTCCTGAACTTGAATACAGAGCCCAGGTTTATTCTAAAGGTGAGACAGAGACAGATATAGCCCCCTGTGAGTGTGATGGCACTAGCCCCTTGTATAATTCATGTATTTCCCTGTGCTTAGAGTTCAGGAAAAGTTTCCTTCCTTCCTTCCTTCCCTCCTTCCTGTTGTCAGAGTCTAACTCTATTGCCCAGGCTGGAGTGCAGTGGCATGCTCACCGCCACTGATCCTTCTGCCTCAGTCTCCCGAGTAGCTGGGACTGCGGCGCACACCACCACATCTGGCTAATTTTTTGATTTTATAGAGATGAGGTCTCACTATGTTGCTCAGGCTGGTCTTGAACTTCTGGGTTCAAAGGATTCTCCAGCCTCGGGCTCCCAAAATGCTGCAGCTACAGGCGTGAGCCACTACGCTGGCTGGAGAAATTAAATTTCTGACTGTAATTTGACTTTTCAACTCTGTAGGCCACTTAAATTCTCACTGTAAGTTTGTGTGAAATGGCATTCTGCTTTTTTTTTTTTTTTTTGAGTCAGAGTCTCACTCTGTCGCCCAGGCTGGAGTGTAGTGACACACTTATGGCCACTGCAGCCTCAACCTGCTGGGCTCAAGAAATCCTTTCGCCTCAGCCTCCCAAGTAGCTGGAACCATAGCCGTGCGCCACCACACCCGCCTTTTTATTTTTTTATTTATTGTAGAGACAAGATCTTGCCAAGTTGCCCAGGCTGATCTTGATCCCCTGGACTCAGGCAATCCTCTTGCCTTCACCTCCCAAAGTGCTGAGATTATAGGCATGAGCCACAGCACCTGGCTGGCATTCTGGTTTTGACTCCAGTCTTAGAAGGCAGTGGGAGACCATTCTAAAGAGACTACTCTCTTCTGTGCATGTACCTTTTGAGGACAGAGAGTGGTGCTGGGCCAGGGAGGTATTATTTTAAAAAAGATTCAGAGAAATCAAGATTTTTGGTTGTTGTTGTTGCAGAGATGAAGTCTTGCTACATTGCCCAGGCTGGTCTCGAACTCCTAGGTTCAACCAATCCTCCTGCCTCAACCTCCCAAAGTGCTGGGATTACAGGTGTGAGCCACCACACCTGGCCAAGACCTGTTTATGAGCCGTGTGTGGTGGCTCACATCCGTAATCTCAGCTACTCAGGAGACTGAGGCAGGAGAATTGCTTAAGGCTAGGAGTTCGAGACTCCCTCTCTAAAAAAAAAAATAACTTAAAAAATTAGATGGGCCTGGTAACCTGTGCCTGTAGTCCCAGCTACACAGACCCAGCTACTTGGGAGCCTGAGGAGGGAGAAAAACTTGAAACTAGGCATTGGAGGCTGCAGTGAGCTATGATCATGCTACTGTACTCCAACCTGACCAACAACAGAGTAAGACTTTGTCTCAAAAAAAAAAAGACTGGTTTATGATTGGCTCTACATCAGGACACAGGCAAACCCATAACCCAGAAGCTATTACCTTTCAAGCTAAAAGTTTCCCAGTCCATAAATCTATCAGGTTATTACTTCTCATGGCTTAGGTTCATGAGGAGGAAACTGGATATTAATGATATCACACAGAGATAGTGACATATTTACATGTTTTATTTACAACAGAGTTTCAAAATTGTGTGTTGGTGAAAGACATGCCATTCTCATCCTCCTTCCTGCTTGTGATGACAAGAGAGCCATGCCCTATCAAACCAGGTCGGGGCTGGTAACCGCCTTCCTGGTACCACATGAGACAGCTTCTCTCTCTGGGTTTGCCACAGAGGAGGTCAGGGAGTTGCCTAGTCACGTGTATACTTGGGAGGGAACTGGGTGGGCTTGGTAGAGAGCTTGAGACCAACCGGTGACCCCAGGAAGAGGACGTAGTAGCTAAGAAAGAGACACACAAATCATTTCCAAAGATGGAGGGCCAAGCAAAGACTCTTTTTTAAGAACTGGGGTAGGATGCAGCCATCAAAAAGAACAAAATCATGAATTTCGCAGCAACCTGGATGGAACTAGAGTCTATAATACTGAGTGACCTCTCACAGAAACAAAGAGCCGAGTGTCACATGTTCTCACTCATATAATGGACCTTGAACATTCAAAGTAATACTATAAGAAAATGACTGACGGTACTGGGAAACTATGCGGGGGGGAGGGTGATGGGATTAACGGTAGCAAATATCTGTCTGGGGATGGGGAAACACCTCTTATCAACACGGTGCCTGAATGAAACATAATTGTATACCTAACCCTTAACTGTACCCCACAACATCATAATAAAAAATATTGATTAAAAAAAAAAAAAAAGAACTGGGGTAGGGAAAAAGATGGAAGAAAAGGGCATGCTGTTTTCCATACAGTCATCTAGGCCCAATGAGCTTTTCTAGCTCATTATATGGGACTGTATATCCTGCTGAAGCAACGTTTTAGGATACAGTGGTCTCTGCCAGAATACTTCAGAGGTTCATCCCTCACCATCCCTTACCCTGCTGGGGTTAGGAGGTGTGGGTCCTAAGCTCGTCTTTTTGGCACAGCACAGAGGTACAGATGCGGGGTCCAACAAAGACAAGGTGGGGGGGGGGAGGGGAAATATAGGGCCAGGATTTAGAAAGGACTTTATAGGGGTGTGCGTTGCATCCTTTTTAATAAGGGTATTTAGGAAATTTTAGTTCTGTTTTGTGACTATTTTATGACCTCTGTTATCAAATAAGCCCCTATTTTAAAAAAACTAAGTGGGCATATGCTCATGCCTGTAGAGAGCAACCTGGGACAGGCAAGAAAAGTGAGAATAAGACCTCAGATCACAGAAGTAGTTTTCTAGCAAGGTTAGTTTCCCCTTCAGGACCAGCCTAATGGCTGGGAGAATTTGGGATGTTCTTCAATGTCACATTTTTCTTAAAGGCAAAATATGTGGGGAGTAGGTAAAGTCTTCTTCTCTCTATGATGGATGTGTGTGTCTGTGTGTGTGTGTGTGTGTGTGTGTGTGTGTGTGTGTGTGTGTTTAAAGAGACAGTATCTCGCTTTGTTGCCCAGGCTGGACGTGAACTGCCTAGGCTCAAGGCATCCTCCTGCCTCAGCCTCCCCCCACCCCACCCCCAGTAGCTGGGACAACAGGTGTGTACCATGGTGTCTTCAAGAGGGCAGGGAACTTGATTGTGCGTCTGGATGAGAGCTGCAGGAAGGAGCTGTCTGAGATATGAAAACTCGAATGTAAATAACCTGTCAGGAAGCTGTTTTGACCTGAAACTGGGGCCTAATCTCAGTCACGTTAGTCGCATTGTACATGAATGAACAATTTTTAAAAGCACTATGGGGAGAAGGTAGAATGGTGGAGAACCCGAGGGAAAAGCAGCTAATATAAGGATAACTACTTTTCCCAAAAGGCATTTAATATTTTAAAAAAATGCTCCTGAATTGCAGATTCTAACCAAGGTGGGCAGAGCCAAGCTTGTACCACAAGGGAGTGAAACTGGCCTCCAGGGCCGTGTGTCACTGGGGGAAGCAAGTCAGGGTCCAGTGACAAGCTGAGTTCTGCACCTGCTCGGATGGAATTCTCGACGCGGCTGTGGTGTTCTCATCTCAACTTCAATGGACAGTCAGTGGTGTTACCCAAGAGTGGAGACACATTGAGGACAGCACAGTTACAAGTGGGCATGGGCTTTTATTCTCAGTGCATGGCAGTATTGGTTTCTGCTCATCAGCAAAAAGCTTTATTGGTTCCAAAAAAACTATCCCTTTTAAAATTCCTATTCTTCCCATCTCAGTGGAACAATACATTTGAATTTCAGATTTGCCAATTTATAGCATTTCCCCCCTAAGAACCATATAAATACATGCAAAACATTGTACATAGAGCTTAAATAATATCAAATGCAAATACAGATTGGGTGCACTGTTAAGCTGAATTGCAAATTATGGCAACACACACTGGTGTACACATTGCTTTGATATCACCATTTGTTTGTTTATGTCATGCAGACCACAAGAGTCAATCTTTTATTTTGTTTATTTTTCCTTTTTGTACAAAAATACTAGTGCTTGTTACACTAGTTACTAAAAAGAAGAAGGAGACACTCAAAATTCCTATCTGTGTGCTAATTTGAAAAGAACAACGCGGATAGATTTGTTGGCACATATATATGGCATATTCACATATGGCATATATACATATGGAGAGAAAACAGGAGCCAGAGGCCAATTCAGCTCCATGTGCCAGTTCCTTTCCCTTTCCTCTTGTTTCCTTTCCTGATCAAGAGGAAAGGGAACAGTAGGCCGAACAACAGGGTTGGGAAGGCAAAGGAACTGGCACTGAGCTCCATGGAAGGGTGTCTGGGTTACTCTGAGAAAGAGGCTGGAATGGCTTAAGAACGGCAGGCATTCATAAGTGCCTACCCACACCCATGCGTGGGGAGGTCTCCAGATATGAAAGGTTAGGAAGTGTGCACACTGTGATGGTGCCATGCGCTGCTTCAACTGTAAGGCGAGGGAAGTGGGAAAGAAAGGAAGGGATGCAATTAGAGGTCTTTCGGCATGTGCGAGCTTGCCACGCCCCTCTGGGTTTTTGGCCGAGGTAATCACTCAGATTTAACTGTGCAAACTCTCCCGTCAGAAACTCAAGGAGAAGAAACCCAAACCCTAAAGAATCTGCAAGTGTTCAGGTGACCTCTCTCTTAACACCTTTAGGGATGGGAGAGTCATTTCAGAGGACACAGGACACCTGTGGGAAGGATATAGCCCCAGGACTGTCACCCAGAGTCAGAACCAGCCATTGTTGTTTTTTCTACTTAGAGTTCTATCTCCATCCAATATATTGCACAAAATCTTTCTAGGGGAAGGAAGGAGTCACCGGTCAGATCCTTGTACAAAAACTCACTAATGGACAACTCTGGGGGAACAGGAAGTAAAATAATAAAACTTGCAACCCCCAAATCAGAGTATCCTTACAGACCAGGAGATATTAATGTCTTTGGTACCATTCTGCCAGCCATTCTTCAAGAAACACAAATCCAGCTGAGGCCCCTGACCCTAGTCACTAGTTACAAAAGAGTCTGGCCAATTCATCTCCGGGCGCACATTCATCTCCTGACAGCTGCGTCCCTTCTCGCTGGATGTCTTCCTCACTATCCACAGTCCACTACCTGTTTCCCTAGGCTTATCAAGAGAGGAATCTAGGATGGTATGCTCTCCTTCTTCCCATCAGACCCATTTCAAATCCAAAGCACCATTTTGGAGAAAAGCACTATTAACTTATGCCATATTTACTCACTGCCAGTTGGATCACTGAAACTGAATAGAAAAAACTCATATTAAAAAACATATGCACATAAACGCTTCAACTTACTAATTCCATATCAACAAAATTTATATTAAAAAAGTCTAGAACCCAACACATTTTTCCCCTAAGTATAAAGATGGCTGTTTGGAGAAAGGAAGTATGGTGTATTGGTTTTAAAATCAATGACAAATATACGAAATCACCTGTCATGTCAAATAGCTGGTTATGTACTCCCTTCCACAGGGTTACATGACGGCACTTTATTTTAAATCGTTTAAACAAAATACATATGGCTGACTCAAAAATATCAGTTTCTGATCTAAAGAAAACTATATATTTTTGCATATATTTCTATATTTTCTCTACTACTATGGAAACTAGAACACACACAAAAAAACCGTTGACTTTAAAAAAGTAGACGCAAGCCCTCAAGAGCAACCTGTCAGGCACCAGGAGAGTCTTTTGGGAACAGGAATGGTAAAATAGCCTCCAAAGCTTGTTATTGGCTTGCTTCTTCGAATGATCTGAGGTAATAAAAGACTTGATAGAATTAAATCTTCCAATATAGTTAATGAATAGATACGTGAACACCTAACGCCTTGGGTGAGCTGTTTTTTCCCCCTCACAAGTATTGAAGACAGAGAAAAAACTGCTGAAGTATGTAGGCTTTACAAAACCCAAATTGTATTTGCTTTCCTAT
The DNA here is from genome assembly GCF_000164805.1 of Carlito syrichta. Lineage (NCBI taxonomy): Eukaryota > Metazoa > Chordata > Mammalia > Primates > Tarsiidae > Carlito > Carlito syrichta. The sequence continues at coordinate 217,742 of NW_007251282.1, forward strand.
TTCCTACAATGATGGGTATGCAGTCGTGGGAATGTATAGGGGGTATTTTTTTCTGCAAGTTTCCTACTTTCGATAGCTCAGGGGCAAGAGAAGAAGTATCCAGAAGAGAAGGTTGAGTGGATCAGGTCCCCTTCCTCTCACACATGGACATTTGCAGTTCATAAGCCCCCTTTCTTGGTTTCCATCACTATAGAAAGAGAGGGTGGGCTTTTTGTGTATCTAAGGGGAGATGGGAGCCGGGAACATGAATTAGCCCCTGCACAGAAGTCAACATCAGGGAGGAAAATGAAGCTTCTGCAAATGTAGCTCCACCTTGTCCCAGTAAGGAACACTTAAAAGACATCTCCTAGCAAAGTCTCCAGTTCCTGAGAGGCAGGTGGGAAGGGGATGCTTTGGGCAGTGTTCAGGGCGAAAAGGCACAGGGCTTGACTGAACAGCCACTGGAGCCCGTGGCTGGAGAGAGCTTGAGGGGGGCATGTGAGAGAAAGGGGAAGAGAGAAGGAGGAAGGTGGGTTTTGCTTCTCTAAGTCAGGAAAATGTCACAGGGGCCTCCGACTTTGGAAACGTACTTTCAAAATCTGGGTATTTGAGAAGGGCTGGGACCTTCTCAGAGACCGGACAAGCTGTGGGACACGGTGAAGAGTAGAATTAGACACTGTGGAATATGTCGAGGCTGGAACCCAGGCACCTAAACTCAAGGTTTCTTGTCCCTGCAGGAAGGTTTTCTCAGTTCGTGCTAGAATAGCTCTTTGGCCTCTCCCAAGGCTTTGCAACATTCATTCACCCAGTAATCAGGTCCTGCCCTGGAAGAGACTTGGCAGATGGCTTTAAAAGCGGTGGTCACCCCAAGGAAGACCCCATGAGAGTCGTCTGCTTTGATGGTTTGCCTTGTCCTAGAACTGCCAGGTTCTGTTCCTCAACACTCAAGTCCAGCAAGGAGGCAGGGTCAAACCCGATTTATTCTTTTGCCATCACTTTAGGAATAAGAGAAAGCCAGAACTATGGTAAAAGTTAGAATATATTTTCTATACACATGCGGCCTTCATGGGCAAGGCTGATCTCCCTGATGCTTAAAAAACACCTGACAAGATGGCAGTTTACAAATAAAGGTCACCTGTCAACAACAGGGAAACATTTTTTCTTTTTTTTTTTTGAGTTGGAGTCTCACTCTGTCACCCAGACTGAAGAGCAGTGGCCGCTCCTGGTCACCGCAGCCTCGACCTGCTGGGCTCCGGCGATCCTTCTGCCTCAGCCTTCCAAGTAGCCGGAATTACAGGCATATACTACCACGCCCGACTGATTTTTTGATTTATTGTAGAGATGAGGTCTCGCCAAGTTGCCCAGGTGGGTCTCGAACCTGTGGGCTCAGGCAATCCACTCACCTCAGCCTCCCAAAGTGTGGGATTACAGGCTGAGCCACCAAGCCTGGCTGAAACATTCTTACTAGTATTTCATTTCTTCAAAAGGACCTTTTTAGCAAAGAAAGCTGTTTGATTCTAGAACTAAATCAAGAGTTCATTTGGGACCAAAAGGGAGAATGGTTACAGTTCACTCAGTTCACCCATGTCCTTTCCTTTATCTTAATCATTGTAAATTTAAAATAAACAAATACACAAAGAGGGAAGAAAAGAAAGATAAAGGTCACAAAAGAACTTTGGGGAGGTTTGACTGAAAGGGTAGAAAGAGCTAGAGGCCTTTAGGTAAAAGTTTTCAAAATGGGAAAAACTGTTTAGAAACAATCACACTACTGGCTGATTTTATACATTCCATCCCTACCTGAATGTATTTCATTTGGGGGTTTTCATCTCTCTCTGAACCCTCAACTTAGCTTATAAATGACAAGACTCATAGGATAAGGAGATGGAGACATAGGTACGAATGTGGGGAAGAATTTAGGTTGGGGTGATGCCAAGAGGATTGTCATCTTTTCCTTAAGCATGACAACTGTCTACCCAAGGAGTAGATTCTACCATTATCTGCCTGGGGTTTGACTGGGTCCTGCTACAAAGCCCAACTCAAGTGTAAGCTGAAATTCTTGCGGGACTGTACTCTTGTCTCTTCATGGTCAGGTCGGGGTTCACACACACTTGGGAGCAGCTGATAGAATGAAAAATCCCATCATCACCTTACAGATGGGACAGATGAGAAAAGAAAGAGGCAAGGTAGGGATGGAAGTCAGAATGTGAACATTCAAACTGATGTTTCCAAGCTGTGTAGAGGGCTGTCCGAGTGGGAGGCAACAGTTTGCACTTGGTTGCAATCCACTGCATTGTTATTTTTGTTGGCAAGTGGAGTGATGTCACCATCCAATAGAAGCACCCCAGTCCCAGAAGCCTTGTCAGGAATTTCCTCTTCTTGCTCATCCAGGAGTGGTGTTCGTGGCAACTCCTCATCTATGGCGAATTCAGGGTGGGTCATGAAGTTGTGGATGGAGTTTTGGTTCTTGGGTTTCTGAATGCTTTCGTGGAGAGAACTATGGAATGCTTTGACCACTTTGATCTATACCAGGGGAAAGAAATGGAGGATGAGAAAATAGGGAGATGAGAATTGGCCAGAAGAACAAGGAACCGGTGGTTTGAGGAGAGAAACAAAACCCAGACTACAAACCATGACTGCTCAACAACCAAAATCAAACACGTAAGAAGACACCAGGGGGCACTAGAAACATCACACGGCTCAGAGTTCAAGCAGTGGGGTGGAGTGAGTGATGGCAAACAAGTAGGATGTTTCAAAAGCTGCATTAAAAAAAGTAGAAAACTCAAAGCCAAGTTAGCATTCCCAAACAATCCATTCTTCAAATAAAACAGAAAACAAGAAGTTTCATTAGTTCTTTTAGATGGAGGGCAAGGACATTGGAACTAAATGCAAATTAACAGCCAAACTTAAAGATGATTCAGACATGTGGATTTCTGTGTTGAGGTTAAACATTTTGTGAATGTGGAATGGAAAAATTGCACATTAAATTTTAGTTATCTGTTTAAAGCCCTCAAAGAGCTAGCATATACCTATCTGCACATACACATTGGGTGACAGGTGACCATGAATACTGTGCAGCCAGGCAGAGAGATCAATTTTCATTTGTGTCAACGGCATGCAGGAAATTAAAACTCTCCAATTTAATAGTTTGCCCTTTCAGTCAGGAAACATGCATATATTTACATCCCACGACCTCCATTGTGTCCCCGCCCCCAAAGAACACAGAACTCTACTCCTTTGGTCCCTCCCCTGGAAGATGGGGATTAAATTCAGGTGTCAAACGGATGACTTCCTCCTGCCTACTGATAGAAGACCTGGCTCTCATAACTCACATGCATGTCCACGTCTCTGCTACATAGCAACTGTGCCCAATCATGCTGCTTTCTCCAGCTGTTTCCAAATTGTGAAGAGGAGCATGATCTTATGAGAAGAAGGGAAAGGAAGGGACCAAGGAAAGAAACCTAATCCGGGAGGCAGTGCTACAAGCAAGTGGCCTTTCTGATGTGGTGGAAAGTGAATGGAAGAAAGGAAGCAATTTGCAGCTTTGCTGGGCAAAGAGAAATTTATTGACCTATGTCAAAGTCTTTGTTCTACTCAACAAAAAGGAAGGGATTAAATCAATTCAGGGTCAAGAGGGAAAAAAACAACAGTTATTGATCCCTGTGAGCAGGCTTTGCTTGTCCATGGCACCAGCTTTTTTTTTTTTGACAGCTCTGCTTTTGTCTCTCTTAGAACCTGAGTTGGTAGAATTGGGAAGGGGAAGGGGTATGCATCTCTGAGAGGTGAGAGACAGAGACCAGGGGAAAGGCAAGTGGTTAAAGGGCAGTTTGAATTGTTGGGAAGTGGCTGATGCTAGTCTCGTCCAAAAAAATCTTTCATCAGAGAAGAAATGGGAGGAATGCAGGGGCAGTTGTTGAGGTGGAAAGTGGGTAGGGAGGAGTGATGAATGTTGGGGTAGGGCATCTCTTTCATTCCTTTGCTGTTGAAGCAAAAAATATGTTCCTGGAGAAGAAGCAAGAATTTGGAGACAGCAGAGTATACAAAGAGACAGCCAAATTGGCTGACCTCTCTGTTCCAATGCTTCCTACCACTGTATAGAATAACCTTCAAAAATACTCCCCAAAGAAGGCTCGCCATCAGCAGCAGTCAGCACTGTTGGTCCCTCTTCTCTGGAGGAGAATGTATCTCTGCTGGCTAAGGCTTTCTTTATCTTGCTGCACTCTACCTCAGCCTGCAGACCTATCCAGGACTGAGAGTGCTCGGAGTTCAGAAGGCAAGGGACTCCTTGCCACTCAATAGCATTAGCTCAACCGCTTCAGCTAAGAATCAAGGAGCCTGGGCATATAATCACAATGCTGAACGGAAAGTGAGGACCGACTTTTCCATCCTTCTATGATTCCTATTTGGCCATATGATGTATGAATTTTACCTGTCATGTCTCCTTTGATCTCCATCTAGGTGAGATCAGATGGAATTAAAGCTCCATCTAGTCTTCAAGAGGCCCCAAGTTTTCACTTATCTATCAAATCTTAGAGCAAGACGACTTGTATCAAGTGAGCCCAAGCTCAGTGCCTTTTCCCTTTGCCCTGGTACAAATACACGAATCCAAAGCCATCCCATCTCATCAAAGCCATCACTGTTAAGAGTGACAACATAGCCCATACTTTTCACCTGCTCTTGAGATCTCAAAATTGCTAATGAGTACTATAGGAGAGCAGGTATTTTACACTACCAGTTCATCATCTTCAATATCAATGATTTTCAAACTTCCTGTTTCTATTCAATTGGATACTTTATTGAAACAATTATATGTAAAGTTCATGATAGAAAATAGATTTTAACAATTGGGGTTGGAGTGAGGGTCTGCGGCCCTGTTTGCTGGCTTTTCCGTTCACCTGTTGGGATGACCAACAATACTGTTGCAGGTAAACAATAAGGGAGATAAAAGTGAGTTGGGGATGGGTAAATGGAAAAAATAGGGGAAGCTTCTTTGGGAGCGCAAGGAACAGTCATCCAGTTAGACTGCAGAGCTTCAGGAATCTAAAGGGAAACCAGCTACCTGTAAGGGAAGCTCAAGTGAAGAGGGGTCAGAAAGCTTGGGAACACCACCTGGGCTGGTGGCCGGAGAGAAGGGTGAAGGAGGAGGGCATGAGGTTGTGCCAGAATGCCTCAACTCCAACACTGACCACAGAGAACACATGCTGATGAGCAATCACGCATTATCACCACCAGTCCACCCAGGGTAGGCATCATCCCTTCCTGGAGCATAGTGTTTGGTGTGTGAGCAACCCATGGGGACAAGACGGGGCTAGTGAAGTAGTTGCAGTGAAAGCTTCGAGCACTCTCCTCTCAACCAATCAACTCTTCCCTCCCTGATCAAAATTTCTCAAAATCTCTGGCAAATGTCTCTTCTGGGGCCCCTGTCCTACGGGTGAAGTGGCTGATTGAAGTGCACCTCGTTTTCATTACTCAAGAGCCCCACCAGGCTGGATCTTAGATCAGGTATGAGTGCTAAAAGCTACTACTCTCTTGAGCTCAGTGAGGGAGCAGGTGAAGACGCCATCTCCACTGTTGGAATTCTGGAGTTTTCTGCTATCTTTTTGGAAACCAGGGAATGAGAAGGATCAGGGCTATTACTGACCAAGTTCAATTCTGTAAGATTAGAGAAATCTTAGTGATCTATCTAATGAAAGTTGGGCAAATAATCAAATTTATTTGGAAATCTGGAATGGGAAAGAGGTTTTAAAATCCATGACTGTAATTTCTAGGACCCCTGACTAGGAAGGCACAGCTGGAGAAAGAGCAGGTGTGGCCTGTCTCTTCTCTGATCATCTAGCCTTTGAGGGTTGGGAGCACACCCTCTACCAGCTCCTCTTCAAGAGCCAAATGGGCTCAATCTTCTGCTTGGTCAAACCACTGGGACATCTGACACTAACCCTTCCTACCAGAGAAGGATGAGCAAAGCAGAAGTTAGTAAGAAGGAGATAGAAAAACTAGTAAGAAAAAAAAGGAATATAGAGACAAATATGGAAGGACTGGAGCAAGACGCTCTTAGATATTTGCAGGGCAAGGCTTATTTAGTTCTTTCTTGCCTTCTTTGGACCTAAAGAAATTGTATGCATCTACATCAAGGGCCATCCCACATACCTCACATCAGAACACTTACAGTTGGCTAAAAAGACAAAACCAATTGAGTCTTGTCAACTAGCATAGTCCACAATCATGTGAATTACACACAAGGCATCTGTTCTTTCTTTATCCCCATCCCAGAGCTGGTGGTAAGCCTGGGAATGGGGGAGGAAAGAATAGAGCACTTGGATATTTGAAGTCCACAATATACTTAATACAGAGAAACTTCTTCCCGCACTATGGGCAAAGAGTTGGCTGCCTTCTCTCTCCTCTTTGAGTCCCATCTGGGGAAGGAATCCAACAACCTACCAATGGGAACACCAGAGTGAGAGTTGATAGCATTCCAATTGAAAGTCTGGCTGAAAAAGGGGGTTTCGAAACTCTACGTATAAAATAAGATACAAATGGCTGGCTTTTGATGAAACAATCAAACTAGAAGAAAGGAAAAACAAAAACAAAACAAAACAAAAAAGGGGGGCAGGGAGTTGCTCTTCAGAAACTCCTAGAAAAAAGTTTAGTAAATGAAGAAAGAAAAAATAAGTTATTTTGACCCTTTCACATATTTCTCCTGCCTTGATATGAATTAATTGATTCTTTTTTTGAGTTGAAGTCTCACTCTTGCTCAGGCTGAAGTGCAGTGGCATGCTCATGGGCTCCTGACCTGCTGAGTTCCTGCAGGTGATCCTTCCGCCTCAGCCTTCCAAGTAGCTGGAACTACAGGCAAGTGCCACCACGCCCAGCTAATTTTTTGATTTATTGTAGAGACGAGGTCTCGCCAAGTTGCCGAGGCTGGTCTTAAACCCCTGGACTCAGGTAATCCTTTCGCCTTGCCTCCCAAAGTGCTGGGATTACTGGCGTGAGCCACCGTGCCTGATGAATTAACTGATTCTTAAAACAGAGTTTGGTTTAAAGTCCCTGAAAAGTAAAATAATGGGTGTATTCTGTTCTACCTTCTTTTCCTCACACTCAGCTATAACTTGTATGCTTATATTGCCAGACAACAATACAGTGGTAGCCAAAGGGACAAATATTATTGACCGAGTTTGATATTACCTTAATTATGAAAAGTCCACTGGTAAAAAACCTACAGGCACATTAGCACATATCTTTCTTCAGGAGATCCCAAACTTGCCCCCATGTAAAGAGAGTTCCTGGGTTTTCATTTCGCCTAACCTCACACCTAAGCTTAGGCAGTGGGGTTTAGACTCAAAAGAGCAGGAGGAGAGGAATAACATACCCAAACAAAGCAAAAAACAAGGTAAGCAAAACAAACAAAACTCAAGAAAGGAAGAAACAAGCGATGCAGAGGAACACTCAGAAAACAGGATTATTATCTTTAAAATAATTAAGGTTTAATAGCTTTTCTATATTAAAAAAATAAAACATAAGGGCACACAGCCTGGTTTTAGATTGGGATTTTTGTCTTTTCTTCCCTTACGTCAAAAGATCAAAGGGAAAATCCAAAAGGAAAAGATAACCACGGGTTGTTAAAGTGGATGCCACGTGCTCTCTTGTGGTCATTTTAGCAAATCATGCATCATAATAGACTATCACTCACTGCCCATAGGAGGAGATGAAACAGCAGCAACAGAGGTGGTGGGGGAAGATTTGACTGGTACATAGGATGAGCTAGGAACAAGTTTTACATCAAGGTGTTGACCCATGTTCTGTCGCCTTAGGACTCCCTTAATAGAGGCTCCCGTCTGGAATGTGTTAATTACGTCGATCTGCAAAGAATCAGAGAGTGAGACAGCTTTGCTCCACAGTCAGAGAGAGGTGAAGAAAGAGGAAGGGAAGGTTATGGAAGGTTGGGAAGGGGGGTGGAAATTATCGGGAAAGGGAACAGGAGATAGAAAGCAAGAGAGAGATTTCCTTACCCCCAATGGAATGGTGAGAAGGGGGAAAATGTTAATTACATACCACACTTCATTTAGGGAACAATTTGCCATGGAGTCCCAATGCCCAGTCAGAATCTAGTTTTCTCTTCCCTTTTAGCCTATGGTGAGCATTTAAGGTGTTCAGGTGGCCAAGAGTATTTAAAATTTAAAAGAACTTTTCTCTAATAGCTAGACAGAAGCTGGCAGCTTTATTTATTGTTTTTACCTGTACTCTTAAAAATAAGGCAGGCAATTTAAGATACTGAAGGCAAAGTATATATTACTGAATTTTAAGGCTCCTGAAACTCTAAGCCAATTAAAATGGACTATTTTTGCAGACTTTCATGTGTTTAGAGAAAAAATGGGCAGTGTAGTAGCCCACACATAGGTGGACATGATGATGGAAAGGCCCCTGGACCATGAGTTGCAAGGCTCATCCTCTTCTGGGTATCTTCTTTGACATACCCTTTCCCTGGGCTGAAGTGTATAGGGTCCCTGAGAATGGAGCTCAAAGATCCAGTGGCCAGGCCCATTAGAGAGAATGCTATTTACTGCATTAATATATTAGAGATTCTGAAATGTCTGGCAGAAATGCTGACTCAGCAATTCGACTGAGGGAGGGGGAGTTTTGGTTGGTGGTGATGGTGGTGAGCAGGTCTCAGCCTCCACAGAGAGTCTCTGGTTTTCACTGTGCTAATTCTCAGAGACAAAGGCAATGAATGTCACTCATCTTCCATCAATGATCCTGACCTGGGGTCTCAATCAAATCTACCATCTTTATCCCTGACCCCTAAGTAGCAAGGAACAAATCAAAAGGAATTTTCTTTATCCTTCATGGATCTGGTGAAATAATCTTAGAAATATCCACTTGCCTAATACCAGGGGTCTATCTACCAAGAATGTTGGAAAGGGGTTGATTCCATTAACCTGAATTCATTCTCTGGGAGAGAAGATAGGAAAGCAGGCATCATGTGAGTGAGACAGTTGTTCTTATTTATGAAGCTTCCTGAGAAGCCATGACATGTTTAAGGGTAGTTTCTGGATCCAGATCAAAGTTAGAGCTAAAACATCACCCCTTCCTCACATAAAATTTTTGGTTCCAGGGGACTGAAGAGCCTGAACCTGCAGGAGCAAAGGGTTTATACTTGGGAGGGTTCTAGCTCCGTGGAAGAAGGGGCAGTGGAGACACCTTGTTCAGTGCTTGTTAGGGTTACAAGGTCCCAACCTCCACAGTGAAACTGGATCCCAGGTTGAACTTTTCAAATTCTAGCCTTTAAGTTTCTTAAACTTCTGCTTTCTAGTGTTCTTAGCACCCTAAAAGTTAAAGGGAAAAAGAAAGAGGAACAGCCTAGAACTAAGGAAAGGGGAAACCACAACCGGGACTAGACAATAGTTTGGCAACACCTCCCACTCCCAACGCTACAATGAGAATAACAACGGTCAATATTGAGATGGCAGGGGATTTTGTTAGAATCCAGCTGAGGCCGAAAAGTTGATACTAGAAGTGGACCTCAGGGACCTAGAATGCATGTTAGCATAGTTAGCCTCATCTGCTTACAGGGTCAGGTGCATACCAGAATGGTATAAGGTTGATCATTATGGCATTTTTAACAGGTTGCCTTTGGAGCCTAAGTTTAGGCCTCATTGGCATTCTGGCCCAACTGCCTCATGCTCCAACAAGGAAAGGCAGTAGTATACCTAAAGCTGTGTAGGCAGTGAAGCCAAGCAGAGAGGTGCATAGTCAAGGGAATGGAAACTGGTAGTGGAGGGGAAGGAAGACCCGTGAATCTTGGTCTCCCAGGACAGAAAATTGACAAGGAGCAAGGAGGCACTGGAATGAGGGAATCCTGGCTAGGAAAAAAAAAAAAAATCACATAGTAGAAGAGGAGGCAGGTGATCCTGAAGGGAAGAAAAGCAAAGACAGATTATTTTGAAAAGAGTAGACCCAAAGGAAAGCACAGGGGACTTTAGAGACGGGAGCCAAAGGTGCCAGGTTCTATGGGCACTTGACGGATTCAGTAGCCTGGAGGATGAGGCGGAGTGGGGAGTGGGTTATGGGAACTCTGAACAACATGAGGCACTGCTGGGATTCTTCTTTCTGGGATGAGGCACACAGGAGAGGGGAAAGAAATCCCAGTGTTCCCCTACCTGGCCTTCCTTTCCACCTTTTCATCTGCTGTCTTACCCATGGGAGAGAAGTTTCAGCCAGGTATGTAGTTTAGAATATCCACCCCACCGATATTCCCTACACACTGAAGAGGTGAGGTTGACTGGGGAATTTTCTAAACCATCTGCAAGACCAGTTTTAGAGAGTGAAATTTATGATTTGGGGGATCTCCAGTCAATCAACAGACAGAAATAAGCCTGTTCTCTGGAGATCACCCTTGAGGTCTTAGAATTTACATTTTCTTGAGATGGGGAATCTCAGAGTTAAAGCAATAAAGATATGTGGGGTGAGAACAGGAAAAGACAGGATTATCAATGCCTAGACCAGCTCATTCACCCTGGAGAAGGTAGTAACAATTGATGCATGGAAAGTGTGTGTGTCGGGCGGAGTTACTGCAGGGCCATCAGCAGGGGACTTAGGAGCAGCTGCCATCTCATTTCAGAAATTGCAAGAAGGGAAAAGGTTTAAGGAAATTAGAGCTTCCTCCTTGTCAGGAAGCAAGTCTGAGTCCTGCAAAAAAGACACTTCGAGATACAATTGTCACTTATACACTAAACCACCAGATTCCCCACCATGGCCTTACATTTTGAGTGGGGAAGATATAAGAGGGTGTCTCTATGCCACTGCCCCCAGTATTCACTTAATGTGATGTCCTCACACTGTCATTATAGTAATAGGTGCTGCCTGGGGGGACATTTTTCTTTTACAAAGATCCCCCCAGGTAGCATCTACTACTATAATGGCAGTGTGCGGATGTTACATTAAGTGAATACTGGGTACACTGGCATAGAGATGTTGTCTAACTCCTTTCTACTGAAGGGTAGGGAAAGACCCAGAACATCTCCCATCCTGGGGTCAGGTCTGGTGCTTACAAGAGACCTTTTGCAGGAAGCTTGCTTCCCTGACAGAGGGTGGCCAACCCAAAGCTAAAGGACTGAGCTAATAATGTTCCTTGGTCTGATCCTTTGACTACTCTCAGAGGAGCCTGCACAAGTTCCTCTGCTCCTGTCTTTCCTGAAGCAAGGGAACCAGGGCTGCCCATTAGCAGTGAGCCTTTGGAAGGGGAGAAATGTGGCCACCAAGGCCTGCTGCCCTCCCAACACCCCCAAGATGGGAGGTTGCTCCTCCCAGGGAAAGATTAGACCATTATCAGAGTACCTGAGTCTGGATACGGTTCAGGCCCCGGAACCAGAGGATCTGGCCTCGGCGCAGCTCCATCTCTGCATGGTCAATCTCGTCCAGTCCCTCAGCATCCTTGGTGATCTCCTCTTTGGTGGTGCCATGTCCAGCTTCCTTTAAGAACTTCAGGGATTGGGTGGGTATTGCAGAGATGACCTGAGAACAAGAGCAGTGAAAGGAGAGACACCGGAACCAGGTGAGAAGCGCTGTCAATCACCTGACATGGTCAGGCCTTTGAGTAGATAACTCTTTATCCGATCACCACAAACACTGGGATGGCAGTGGGCAGAAGCACCAATCTGCTCAGGTGAGCATTCTCCATGTGCCCACGGCTGTCAGGTTCTCAAAAGGGCTTTCTATATTTATGGACATACAAGAGAGGGCTTATATTCTAGTACTCTACTAGCCACTTGCTTAGTTATAGACTTCATTCTCCTTTTTTTGCCTCATTTCTTCCTTTCCATTTTGCCATCTGTCTTCTAAGGGAAACAGAATGATAATACATAGTATACTGGAAGGGACAGAGACCAGGACCTGGGGGAAAGCCACTCTGGGGAGAAGATAGTCACATTGCCTGTGTATGGGAAGGGAGTAGAGGAAGGCGTTAAAAGTGAATGACTCTCTTTTTAGTTACCACGTGCAACATAATGATCTGTAAACTCTTCTGTTTCTAAGACCTCCATTCTTTTGTTTTGTTTTGTTTTTGTTTTTGAGTCGGAGTCTCACTCTGTCGCCCAGACTGGAGTGCAGTGGCCACTCCCGGCCACCGCAGCCTCGACCTGCTGGGCTCCGGCGATCCTTCCGCCTCAGCCTTCCAAGTAGCTGGAACTACAGGCGCGCACTACCACGCCTGGCTAATTTTTGACTTATTGTAGAGATGAGGTCTCGCCAAGTTGCCCAGGCGGGTCTCGAACCTGCGGGCTCAGGCAATCCACTCACCTCAGCCTCCCAAGGCACGGGATTACAGGCTGAGCCACCGAGCCCGGCTAGACCTTCATTCTTGTTCCATCTCCTATGGAGAAGGAGAGGTCTGCAGGCTGTACAAATGCATGGGGAGGGCGTGCCACCCACCACTCACCTGGCCCCACAGAAGTTCTCCAATCCCGATAAAGAGACACCACAGCCATTGGGACAGGCTGAGTTTTGTGCAACTGAAGGGTTTACCTCCAAACTCCACGATGAAAATCTAGAACAGAGAAGGGGCAGCCCACCATCAAGGAGACGACTAACATGTATCTAGCCCTCCAGCCAAGGCCACCAGAGCCACATCATCCCCCATCCAAGAATCCCTGGGGCACAAAGTCCTGATTTGCATGCTGGGAAAGAGAAAAGAAGAAATCGAGAAGGGGAGGTAGATACAAACAGTCTTTATGGAGTGCTCTGACGGGGAGACAGACACAGTTACTATAATTATGATTAACATAAGATCTGGGGGACTTGGGGAAGGTAGAGGCTTTTTGTGACTAAAGCCAGCGGGTGACAAACAGAAGGCACAGCAACGGAAAATGGAACTGAGGATGGGGGCAAATAAGAAAGGTGCTCTGCTGAGGGATGGGGCAAGAGTACTTCTGTTACACAGTGAGCTCCCCAGAGATGCAGCGTTACTCCAACGAGGGCAAGAAGGAAGAGGTCCAATCCTTTACCACCAGGGCAGCCATGCCCTTTACCCCAGTTCCCACAGGAGGAGCCCAAGCGGGCTGACTATGTCAACCACAAGTGCACCATGTCATCACCTCCCTTTCTCTGAGAATTCCACAGATGGTCTACCACAAGCCCCTTCAGAACAAAGGGGCAGGGACAGGACGAGAGTTTACTCTTGTGCATGCACATTTCATGAATGTAAAAACTTCTGTGTATTTCGAAAAATAATGAAAGGATTCTATGACTCTTATTTATTTGTAACCTACATGCAGCCTTGTCCTGAAGTTCCTTTTTTTTGAGTTGGAGTCTCACTCTATTGCCCAGACTGGAGTGCCAGTGGCCGCTCCTGGCCACTGCAGCCTCTATCTGCTGGACTCCGGTGATCCTTCCGCCTCAGTCTTCCAAGTAGCCGGAATTACAGGCATGCGCTACCGCACCCGGCTGATTTTTTAATTTATTGTAGAGATGAGGTCTCGCTGCCTAGGCGGGTCTCGAACCCGCGGGCTCAGGCAATCCACTCACCTCAGCCTCCCAAGGCGCAGGATACAGGCTGAGCCACCGAGCCCGGCTTATTTTATTATTAATAATAATAATTTTTATAGTCCCGAGGTCTTGCTGTGCTGCTCAGGCTGGTCTCAGACTCCTGGACTCAAGCACTCCTCTCTCATTGGCCCCCAAACTCTGGGATTACAGGTGTAAGCCATTGTGCCTGGCAAGAATTATTTATATTAAATTTTTCTCTGTCCAAATAGGTGGTATGGTTTCTGTCTCCTGAATAGATCCTTACTGATACAAGGGATTAAGACTTGAAAAGTCAAAGGAGGAAGTGATTTATTCTGACAATGAGGATAGAGTACAATGACTTCAACCAGACTTTGAAAGTTGACTTGGATTTTGATAGATAGAGAATGTGAGTAAAATATGAATTTCAGGAGACACTGAGTATGGTGACCAGGCTGCAGTGCAGGATTTATCAAGGAGTGCCCTCAAGGGACACAGAGGCCTAACCAGTGTGGATTTTGGTGGCATAGCAATGAACCCAGGCTTTTTCTCTGGGCAATGAAGAACTATCAAATGTGTCTGAGGAGGAACAGAACAGGATTGAATGTGTCAGAGGAGTATCAAGAAATTGCCTGAGGTCATAGCCATAGGACTGGAATAAGACTCACAAAGATGATTCTGCATTTCTACTGAAGCTCATGCTATGGAGCAAGTAAAGACCAAGTCTGGACTAAGACTTTGACCTTGACCTTGCCCTGCTCTACCTTTCACATGCAGAGGAATGTTT